>NC_134354.1:229958281-230258281 GCF_048569485.1 Anomaloglossus baeobatrachus
CATCAGGTTCTATGGATAACACCCCCTTCCCCCCTGGATGACCGGCAATAAACGAAAGACCGGAAATGAGGTAATATGACGCTGCCCTGGAGGGGGGTCTAAACCTGGCAGCGTTTTGAAATGAGCTAGGCGCCATTACCCTTGTACTACTGGCGTGCGGCCGGCCTCTAGACCCATGCAGTGGGATATCTGAGTAAGTACTCTTTTGAGATGGATTGCTGAGTTGACCTGGACAATATGAAGGATATAAGGGGGTTTCATTGGATTCTTATATTGTCTTACAGCTGACAATAATACCTCATTAAGGAATTGTATACTCATGGCACAAATGGAACATCAGTCCCAGGCAATGGTATATTTTGAGTGAGTATTTGTTTTTCTCAAAAATAGTCTGTTGTTTTGAATCTGACGAGAATGTGATGGATTGGTATACATATATTTTCAGTGAGAACAACAGTACCTCATTGAAGGATTGAATCACTAACTATGGCACTAATATAATGTGAGTAATGGCCTCTCTTTGGGACTGCTATACATGGACTCTTAAAATGGTGACCAGTCATCTAATATAGACATATTGGTATTTTCAGTCTGTCATCTGCGCGATTGAGCCTTGAACAGCCCCTGATGAACCTCCGTTCAATTGTTGGTCCAGGAGGAGAAACGCGCCGGGCAGTAAGTTATGCCTAATGGCGAAGCAGTAGCGATTTGCTACATCATCTACTGGTGATATCCAGAGTTTGATGCTTTAAAACATGAACAGTGTCTTCTACTTGATAAGCTGACTACGTCATCTACAAAATGCTGAGTAAAGAAAAGATGTCTATCAAGTATATTTAAAAGGAAAAATCATAAATGTCATACTAAATATATATTTCCTAGAGTGCCTGTGTGGGTGTATGAGAACCTCACGAGATACTATATTAGGCTCTCACAGAGATCAGCAGCACGAATAAGACTGTTAGCACAGGGTTTGAGGGGTCAGTCCACGTTGAGCGGGGGCACCACTGCGTCTATCTGTATAGGGTGCCGACCCCTTCGGTCAGGAAGGGTAAGAATAGGGAATTTGCCCGGAATCCTCCCTGCAACCGTAACTTAATGTATCAAACCTACTCTGTTTTTAAATTTGCACTTTGTTGGTTTAATAGAATAAAGTATTGCATTTTATGGTGGGGTTTGATTTTTTGAGGTGTACTGCAGGTATTTGCAAAACAGTGTAAAACTTGCCCTAGACCTAGGGCCCTGTTCCCCGTTCGTGCTCCAGTCCCGGCGGTATCTCGGTACCCATCCTGGCGACCTCTTTCCTGTGTTCCCGGGGTCACCGTTACATGAACCCAGCCCAGGCACGTCCGCACACCTCTCCTGTGTACTACCAACTCCCTACTGACTGTCTGCTAACCCCTCCCACCAGGCTGGCTATACCCAGGGACTCGTTCCCATGGCGACCATCCCTTTTACATGGTTAACCCTCTATGCGCAGTGTGGAGTGGAGAACTAGGATTTTGGTTGTGTTTTGGTGGAATCGGCACTGCTACTCCAGGTCCCAGAGGACAGGTCCTGCATCCCCAAGAGGATGCAGTGGTGTTGTGAATACGTTTTCCAGTTTGGGGCTCCCTCTTGTGGTCAGTGCTGGCGGTGCAGTTGATGTGTGGAATGAAAGCCACACACCTGTGGAGGACTGGCAATCAGGGTCAGATTGGGCTATTTAACTGAGTAGTTTTCTCTTGTTACTTGCCGGTGCTCAATGGTCTCCTGTGTGTTAAGGACATTCTGTAAGTAGCTCTGATCACTACCAGAACTTCTCTCAGATAAGTGGTCTTTGTACCTCTGCTGTTTGTATTCCACTTTCTTGTTGTTTTTTCTGCTTTGATACTAATGCTTGATTCCTAGTTTGTCTGTGTGGAGTTCTTGGTGGAATGGGATCATTCCCTGCTGGGAGTGTCTGTATACTTAGCGCCATGATTCTGCAAGGTATTGTGTTTGTCACATTTGGTATTAATTCAGTCCCTCATCTGTATTAGTGTTTTTGGATCCCAGTAACATCAGAGTGCTGATACAGTGGGGGAGAGGTTGTGTGACCTCAGGATTTTTCCATATCAGAAGTGCTGGTATATATTAGGGTTTTTTATGGCTGCAGACAGTTGCTCCTTCCTATCCTTTCCTATAAATATAGTTTGGGCCTCACCTTTGCTAAATCTGTCTTTTCTAGCTTTGTATTGTGTTTTTCTATATCACCGTAGCCTTTACATGTGGGGGGCTATCTATCTATCTATCTATCTATCTATCTATCGTTGGGGACTGCTCCGAGGCATATTAGCTTTCTTATATCTCTGTCTGTGAGAATATTTAGTTCTCTGGCTGTGTCGAGACGATTAGGTCATCATAGGCTCGTCCCACGGCTACTTCTAGTTGTGTGTCAGGACTAGGTTTGCAGTCCGTTAAGGTTCCAGCCACTCTGTTGCTATTTGGGATTCCGCATTTTTTGATCCTCCTCAGTCCCTGAATCATAACACAGTTCCCTGTACTGTAGTGCCCTTAGGCTGTGTGCACACGTTGCGTTTTTTACCGCGGAAACGCTGCGTTTTGAACCGCAGCGTTTCAGTGGCAAATTGCATGCGTTCAGCTTTCCCAGCAAAGTGTATGGGAAAGCTGAAAAATCAGTGCACATGCTGCGTTTCTTTCCGCAGCGTTTTGGATGCCAAAAATCGGTGCGGAAAGAAAAGCAGCATGTCACTTCTTTTGTGCGGTGTAGCTGCGTTCTCTCCCCCATTGAAATCAATGATGTGGGGTCAGAACGCAGCTACACCGCATGGACCTGCTTTTTTGTTGCGGTCCGCGGGCTTTGTCGGCACGCCAGAACGCAGACATTTACCTGGAAGTGAGGTCAAGAGGTTTCCTGTTGACCTCACTTCCTGGCAAAGCCCCCGGTGTCGCCAAAGTGCCCGCCCCGACCCCCGACCCCCCTCCCGAAAATCCAACATGGCCGCGCGCACAGTAGCGCACCGGCTGCCCTGCTCCTATGTTATCTGTCGCATGTGCCTTGAGACATGCGACAGAAAAATGCACCCAGGCCCTGCCCGTTCACCCCAATTCCCCCCGGTGTCATACATACCTGTCCGGTCGCAGCGCTGATCCCCCGCGGCTCCCTCCTCCTCCTTCACAGCAGACGCCGGCCAGTCACATGTTCCGAGCAGCTGACAGCCAGCACTGTGTTCAGTGTGAGCTGTGCTGGCTGCTCGCACTCTGCAGCTGTGACCCGGGGAGAGTGGGTGCAGATTTTTGCACCCACTCTCCTCAAATGGAGGGTCTACCCTCCTAGAAAATGGGGGATACGTTCCCTGAATGTGCCCCCATATTCTAGAAGGTCCAGAGCCGACGTGGGACATCCAAATGGATTTCTGCGGACCCATTTTTTTTATTAAATTGGAGAACAAGGGAATGATTTGGGGAGTGTTTTTTCTAATAAAAAATTTTTTGTTGTCTTTTTTTGCCTTTGTTTACTGTCAATTAGTTATGTCGGGTGTCTGATAGACGCCGTGACATCACTAATTGCTGGGCTTGATGCCAGGTGACATTACACATCTGGTATCAACCCCATTTATTACCCCGTTAGCCAACGCACCAGGGCGCGGGATGAGTTGGGGCGAAGCGCCAGGATTGGCGCATCTAATGGATGCGCCACTTCTGGGGCGGCTGTGCCCTGCTATTTTTAGGCTGGGAAGAGTCCAATAACCATGGCTCTTCCCAACCTGAGAATACCAGACCTCAGCTGTCAGCTTCACCTTGGCTGGTGATCTAATTTGGGGGGACCCCATGTTATTTTTTTTTTATTATTTTTATTTATAAATAAAAAAAAAACCTGGGGAGCCCTCCAAATTGATCACCAGACAAGATGAAGCTGCCAGTTGTGGTTTGCAGGCTACAGCTGTCTGCTTTACCCTGACTGGCTATCAAAAATAGGGGGGACCCCACGCCATTTTTTTTTTTGTTTTTGTGATAAAAACTAGGCTAGGCACCCTTTAGTGCCACATGAAAGGTACTAAAGGTGCCAGCTTAGAATATGCAGGGGGGGGTGGGACGTTGTATATATATTTGACCTCCATTGACGCTTTTTAGGCTGGATGCCCACAATCGGGGTTTGCAGCGTTTTGGGCGCAGATTGTTTTCCCTGTGTCCATAACGCTGCGTTGTGCAGTAGAAGCACAGTGGAAGGATTTTTAGAAATCTCATGCCCACTGTGCTTCTTTTCTCCGCAGCATAAACCGACCGGTGGCGCAGCTTCCCGAGCCTCAGCATGTCAATTTATGCTGCGTAGATGAGTGTTCTCTGCAGGTAGCATAGAGCTCCACAGCAGCCTGAACCCAAATCGTGGGCATGGGCAGCTGCGTTCTCCCGTGGGAAACACATCTCTGCAGGAAGGCTGACACTGGGTACTAGACGCCGTGTCGCTGGATCATGGCCACATAGCCAACAGTGAGAATATTGTTGCTACAGCTACATTTTGGGGGAAGTAGCTGTGGATTCAAAATGTTTAATATACTCCTGATTAAAATCCTTGAGGGGTGCAGATTCCAAAATGGGGTCACTTGTGGGGGTTTTCTGACGTATAGGTACCCAAGTCTTAAAAAACGCACCTAAAAAAACGCATGAAAAACGCATGCGTTTTCGATGCGTTGTTTCTCAAAAAGCATTGTTTACTATTCTCCCCTCTGCCAGAGGGTGCGTTTTTTTCCGCGCGGAAAAAAAGCAACGTGTGCACATACCCTTAGAGTCTCAGGAGCGCTACATGTACGTCTGGAACTTCAATGGTGTGAACAAGGTGCAAAACTCAAAAACATATAACTCTACAATAAGGTAAAGAGTTGCACACTAGTCACAATGTATGGAAAAATAATGAAAAGCAAAACTGCTATGGGAATACTAGAATGAAAAATACATAGAGATTACCTTGGCATGGTTTTGGGGCTCTTTTGCATTGATCAATACAATGGCTAAACATCTCTTATATTCCTATTATTCATAGCAGTTATGCATATTCCATTTTCAAGTTTAAATTTTTCATATACCGTATTTTTCGCTTTATAAGACGCACTTTTGTTCCCCCAAATTTTGGGGGAAAGTAGGGGGTGCGTCTTATAATCCGAATATACGGGGGGGGGTGTATATATATATATATATATACACACACACTACAGAGTCCAGGGGAGGTGCGGGCAGCTCTGGAGCTCTGCTGGGGGACTTGTGAAAGCTGGGAGCAGCAGACTTTGATCTCCTGCACCCGCTCATATAATATGCACAGCTGCTGTCCACCACCATGGTGCTGAAAGTGCACCGCGGCGATAGGCTGGGGCAGCAGTGTATATTATATCTGCCTGCCCCTTCTTTGATTGCACATGCCCCCTCCCCCGTGTTAGCTATGTCCCCTATGCTGCTGCAAACAGTAAAATAATAAACTTTTTACTCACCTCCTCCAGCGTGTCTGCCAGGCCTCCCTCCTGCTGCTGTGATAAGGCACAAGAGATTTCACTCTGCCGTGCCGATCACATGACCGGCCGAGAACCAGGAAATGCAGGAGGCCGGAGATCAACCCCGAGGAGGGGGACACAGACAGGACAATGCTGGAGAAGGTAAGGAAAGTTTATTTTCCTAAAAGCAGCAGCATGGGGCGATATATAACACAGGGAGCTGTGTGCCAGCAATAGTGGGCCATGTGCCAGCAATAGTGGGCCATGTGCCGCTACATGGGGCCGTGTGCCGCCACATGGGGCCATGTGCCAGCAATAGTGGGCCGTGTGCCGCCACATGGGGCCATGTGCCAGCAATAGTGGGCCGTGTGCAGCCACATGGGGCCGTGTGCCGCCACATGGGGCCGTGTGCCGCCACATGGGGCCGGGTGCCGCCACATGGGGCCATGTGCCAGCAATAGTGGGCTGTGTGCAGCCACATGGGGCCATGTGCCGCCACATGGGGCCATGTGCCGCCACATGGGGCCATGTGCCAGCAATAGTGGGCTGTGTGCAGCCACATGGGGCCGTGTGCCACCACATGGGGCCATGTGCCGCCACATGGGGCCATGTGCCAGCAATAGTGGGCTGTGTGCAGCCACATGGGGCCGTGTGCAGCCACATGGGGCCGTGTGCAGCCACATGGGGCCGTGTGCCGCCACATGGGGCCGGGTGCCGCCACATGGGGCCGGGTGCCGCCACATGGGGCCATGTGCCAGCAATAGTGGGCTGTGTGCAGCCACATGGGGCCGTGTGCCGCCACATGGGGCCATGTGCCAGCAATAGTGGGCTGTGTGCAGCCACATGGGGCCGTGTGCAGCCACATGGGGCCGTGTGCAGCCACATGGGGCCGTGTGCCGCCACATGGGGCCGTGTGCCGCCACATGGGGCCATGTGCCAGCAATAGTGGGCTGTGTGCAGCCACATGGGGCCGTGTGCCGCCACATGGGGCCATGTGCCAGCAATAGTGGGCTGTGTGCAGCCACATGGGGCCGTGTGCAGCCACATGGGGCCGTGTGCAGCCACATGGGGCCGTGTGCAGCCACATGGGGCCGTGTGCCAGCAATAGTGGGCCGTGTGCAGCCACATGAGGCCATGTGCCAGCAATAGTGGGCCATGTGCCGCCACATGGGGCCGTGTGCCGCCACATGGGGCCGTGTGCCGCCACATGGGGCCATGTGCCAGCAATAGTGGGCCGTGTGCAGCCACATGGGGCCGTGTGCAGCTACATGGGGCCGTGTGCAGCCACATGGGGCCGTGTGCCGCCACAGTGGGCCGTGTGCCGCCACAGTGGGCCGTGTGCCGCCACAGTGGGCCGTGTGCCGCCACAGTGGGCCGTGTGCCGCCACAGTGGGCCGTGTGCCAGCCACAGTGGGCTGTGTGCCAGCCATAGAGGATGTGTGCCAGGCATAGGGGACATGTGGCATCACTGGGCCATATCCAGATTCAGAGGGCTAATTTTAGGATGGGGGGGGCTATGAGGGACATATACCCTATATGATTTGTCAGACGGACACTGGCATTATAAGACGGACCCCATTTATTAAAAAATTCTCTATTCCTTCACCAAATTTGGGGGTGCGTCTTATAATCAGGTGCGTCTTATAAAGCGAAAAATACGGTAGTTCATTGTATTTTTCATTCTAGTATTCCCATATCAGTTTTGCTTTTCATTATTTCCTCATACATTGTGACTAGTGTGCAACTCTTTATCTTATTCTTATTGAACTGTAGTCTTGACATTCTTCTCTAAGCAAAAAGCATGATGCCATCTGTGATTCAGCCCCATACAATGACATACCATATGCCAAGGCTCAGATTTGAAGCATCAGCAACAGACTTTGGCTCAGATCCCACATCTATTGTCTACTTGGAGTCATCCTTTCTGTCTGGACATGTTGGCTGGCAGTTTCATTATGTGTCTAAAAGTTCCTAAAAAGTTAAGACATGCTACTTATTATTTTACACCAATTTAAGTAAGAGTAAGAATACATAAAAAATAAATGAAGGAGGATTTTGACATTTGTGGGGTTCATATCTCAGGTTATGCTGAGTCTTGTAGCTTTGCAACACTTCAAGTGCTGAACAGTAGGCCGCAAAAGAAGTAGCTAAGTCAAGGTGTTTTGTTTGTTTGCACATTCAGGGTGCACATTGTTTTTTTTATTTATTTAAATATTCATAGGGCATAGTGGTTCATAAGGCTCAGTGTGTGTGTGTGTTATTATATATATATACACACACACACACACACACACATCGAAAGAGTTTAGAAATACTGATGTAGATAATTAGATTATTTGTGCAACACATGAGATCTGTTACTGTCGCCGAGGGGCGGCGAGCGTCCGTGAGTGGACACACTGGGCCATACACTGGACTTCCCTGGGGGAGCATTACCAGTAGTGAACCCCTATATAGGAATTGTCTGGCATAGCCCCAGGGGGCCTAAATGCTTGACTGCCAGGAACCAGTGGTGGTCTACTCTTACGGACTGGAAAAGTCTCTCAATGTCCAGTTCTAGTGTGCTCGGATGTGGCAGCACGGAGGTGGTGGCTCAGACGTGGCAGCACGGAGGGGGTAGTAGTGAGCAGGCTCCAGGACGAGACACAGGTTTTGAACACAAGACTGGTATTAGAACACAATAAGAACTAGACACAGTAGCTTGACGGGACCTGATAACTAGCAACGCACTAACTAGTCGGCATTGTTGCTCAGGCACCTCCCCTAAGGAGAGGCAGACTTAAATACCTTTAGGGTAATGGGTGACCTCAGGAAACCGTTCTGGCCCTTTAAGAAAGGGGGCGTAGTCTTGCGCGCACCCTACGGGCACTCTTACAGAGGGCCTGCAAGCAAGAGGCCGCAGCAGACCCCAGGGCAGAAGAAGAGTGCTTGGAGGTACCGGGCAGGTGAGGAGAGCGGCAACCCTTGCTGGGGTCTGGGAGCTGGAACCTGTTGGGGTGCCGCACTGGGACAGGACCGTGCTCTACAAGATCCTCTGTTCAGTGTAACTGATCTACCCAGAAAGATATCTGATCTAGTGGGAGTCTTATCTATCTGTTCTGGGGATACAGAATCTACATTCTTTTTACTGAGACTCTTCCTTAGAAACGTAGACAACAATGAGTAGACTGGTCTTTGGTCTCCTGACTCCAACTTGAGAGCTTTATATATTCCTATGAGGCTGGCATGCGGTTTGTGCATCACAGGTCATAATCGTACACCGACATCTTTATAAGGCCACGTGCACACGTTGAGTATTTGGTGAGTTTTATATTTGTAAGCCAAAACTAGGAGTGGGTAAAATACAGAAGTGGTGCCCGACTTTCTATGATACTTTTCCTCTGATTGTTCCACTCCTGATTTTGGCTTCCGAATACTGAAGTAAAATACTGACCAAATACTGAACTTGTGCACATGACTTAAGGTTTAAAAAAAAGGTATGGAGTACCATGATAGAAACTGCAACCATAAGGGCCGCTTTACACGCTGCGATATCGTTACCGATATCGCTAGCGTGTGTACCCGCCCCCATCGTTTGTGCGACACAGGCAAATCGTTGCCTGTGGCACACAAAATCGCACGGACCCGTCACACTACTTACCTGCCAAGAGACGTCGCTGTGACCGGCAAACCGCCTCCTTTCTAAGGGGGCGGTTCGTTCTGCGTCACAGCGACGTCACTAAGCCGCCACCCAATCAAAGCGGAGTGGCGGAGATGAGCAGGACGTAACATCCCGCCCACCTCCTTCCTTCCTCATTGCGGGTGGCTGCAGGTAAGGTGAGGTTTCTCGTTCCTGCGTTGTCACACATAGCGATGTGTGCTGCTGCAGGAATGACGAACAACATCGTACCTGTGGCAGCAACGATAATTGGGAATAGGGGGTGATGTCACCGATGAGCGATTTTGAACGTTTTTGCGACGATTCAAAATCGCTCATAGGTGTCACACACAACGACATCGCTAAAGCGGCCGGATGTGCGTCACGAATTCCGTGACCCCAACGAGATTGCTTTAGCGATATCGTAGCGTGTAAAGCCACCTTAAGGCTATGTTCACACACTGCGTTTTTTATCTGCGTTTTTGCTGCACACATTTTGAGAAATGTTGAGAAATTCTTGTAACCTTTCTGCAGACATTCCCCAGCAAAATCTATGGAAAAAAAAATTAGCTGTGCGCACACTGCGTTTTTTTCTTAAGAAAATTCTTTCGGTAGATTTTCTTAAGAAAAAGAATAAGCATGTCACTTCTTTTCTGCAGCTAACTGCGTAATTCACTCCATAGAATGTAATGTAATCATCAGGACTATGTTTTCAATGTCTTTTGTGTAGGATCGGATGGCAGATAGAAGCACTTCCATGTGCATCCGATCCTACAAAAAACACATCGGATGCCGTATGTCCGCTCCGTTATTATGGAACATGTCCTATTCTGTTCCATGATAACGGACTGTGACACAATACAAGTCAATGGGCCCGCAAAATCCCCGGAAGCCGCACGGCAGCACTTGCATGTGACCTCCGTCAGGTGCCTGTGCAGTCTGTGTCCTGCTCCAGCCCCGCGGCTGCCCGCACTGCAGTATCAGCAGCTTCTTACACTGCAGTTTGAGCAGCCGCGGGGATGACAAGCGCTGCTGTCAGGAAGTTAGATGAGATCATTACCTGCTGTGACGATCTCCTGCTCTCCTGACGTCAGCGCTGTCACTGCCTTCTATGCCCGCCTCGCGGGCGGCCCAAGACTGTCACTAGTGGTGACGTCACGGGCTCTCGCGATACTGCTGAGAACGCAGCGGGCATAGAAGTCAGTGACAGCGCTGATGTCAGGAGAGCAGGAGATCGTCACAGCAGGTAATGATCTCATCTAACCTCCTGACAGAAGCGCTCGTCATCCCCTGCAGTGGCCAGGGCTGACCTATTGATGTTAGCTCAGGTCACTGCACTGCTCTCCCAGCCAATGGGGAACATTCTGTTCTTCATTGACTGGGACAGTGACTATGGTATGGATCTTCGTGGGACTCCCTTATTGGATTACGCCGGACCCGGATTTGATTGTTCTTTTCAATAAATTGGTGAAAAAGGGAATGTTTTGGGGAGTGTTTTTTCAAATAAAACTTTTTTTGTTGTCTATTTTTTTTTTATTACTGACTGGGTTGGCGATATCAGGTATCTGATAGATGCGTGACATCACTAACGCCAGGGCTTGATGCCAGGTGACATTACACATCTGGCATCAATCCCATATATTACCCCGTTTGTCACCGCACCAGGGCAATGGGATGAGTTGAGGAGAAGCGCCAGGATTGGCACATCTAATGGATTCACCACTTCTGGGACGGCTGTGGCCTGCTAATTATTTATTTTTTGACTAAATATAAGGCTAAGCACCCTTTAGTGCCACATGAAAGTCACTAAAGGTGCCAGCTTAGAATATGCAGGGAGGTGGGACATTATATAGGTCTTTCTCATCTATTATCTATCTATCCATCTTTCTATCTATCTATCCATTATCTATCTATCTATCTATCTATCGATTATCTAGATTATTTATTGCTGTAAAAGCATTAAAGAACGCAGGGACCAACCTGAAAAAAAATGAACCAAAAGCGCAACAAAACGTACCTGCGTTATTGGTGCGTTTTTTAACGCAGGTGCGCTAATCCTTCACGCTCAAGAAATTTCTTAAGAAATTTTTTAAGAAAAATAATGTTTCTAGTGTGAACATAGCCTAAAAGTCCTGTATGTAAATATTCTTGAAGGTTCAGTAAATCTAAGATAAAGTAGTGACTGTAGGAAGAGATTTTTTTTTTTCTGGACTGTTTCCCATTACATCTTCCATAGTAAGGAGGACTACAATTAACCTTTCCTCTACTTGAAATTGCTACTTACAGGGAAGAACAGATTGTTTGCAATAAATGTAGATAAGATATGCTTTAGGATTCAGTTGAATTTACACGTAGTAATTATTGGTGAGATTAGAATGAAAATGACTGACTATAATTATGACTGCTTTGTGTAGTTAGGGTGAATGACCTTGATATTGTCACATTCAGTGTATATACTGTAGAAGGAGAATATTCTGTATATACCAATGTTCTTACTTGAAAGCCAGGGAAATATCATTTGAGTGTCCATTTAGCCGGTATAAGATACCATATCCTCAAAAAGCTTAGTTTAACAGTCTTCCCTATACTTCTGTATGAAAAACAAAGCATATATAGAGCGGTATATGTTTTTTTTTTATCACATACAATAGCAGACATATGCATCTCTATAGGTATAGAGTGGACTATACTTGAGATTTATACTTTGCAGACTGTTAGGCCCTGTGCGCACACTTCGTTTTTACCCGTGTTTTTTGTGCGTTTTTGCTGCAGAAATTTCTTGAGAAAATGGTTGAAACCTTTCTGCAGACATTCCCCAGGAAAACCTATGGAAAAAAAATTAGCTGTGCGCATACTGCATTTTTTTCTCAAGAAAATTCTATCAGTAGATTTTCTTGAGAAAAAGAATGTGCATGTCACTTCTTTTCTGCAGCTAACTACGTTATTCACTCCATTGACTGTAAAGTAATCATGAAATCCCGCAGGCAATAACGCAGGTAGCAAATTCTGTGCGTTTCACTGCGTTTTCCTGCATTATTCCCGTGTTATTTCACGTTTTTCGGGACATAATGTTGATCACTGCCCTGTGTTTTGCAGGGAAGTGATGTCATTATGACAGGAAGAGGAAGCTGAGAAGAGAGTAAACACACACAGATCACACTCACACACAGACACAGACATATAGAATACACACACATCACACACAGACACAGACATATAGAATGCACATAGAAATCAAATGTACATATCAAAAATAAAAAACGAAAAAAAAAACGTGGGCTCCGCCGTATTTTTATCGTGCAGCCTAGGTAAACACACAGTGGCGGCCCGATATTCTCAGGCTGGGGAGGGCGAGGGCCATGTTTACGCCCCCCCCCCCGCAGCCGATAATATCAGCCCGCAGCTGCCCCGAGAATGCCGCATCCATTATGCGACAGTCCCGGTGTGTTACCGGCTTTTCTTGATTGCCGTGATGCGGTGGCAATCAATGTAATAACGAGTAAATGGCAGCGCATCGCTGCCACTAAGTCCTAGCTTAATCATGGCAGCGTCTATGAGACAGCTTACATGATTAACTCGTAAGTAAAGTGAATAAACACACACACCAAAAAATCCTTTATTTTAAATAAAATAACAAAAAAGCCCCATCTTTCACCACTTTATTACCCCCCCAACACACAGCTCCGGCGTAATCCATTCAGGTCCCACAACGCTTGCAGACTGCTGAAGCCGCGTCTGACACACAGTACTTAATGCAGCCTCGTAACGAGACTGCAGGGGTAATTATAGGTCATTTCTCATAGTCGGTAATGTGAACACATTACCACTCGCGATAACTGCAGTGTGTCCTCACAGGGACTCTATCTATTGATTGATCTGTCCTCTATCTGTTGATTATCTATCCATCTATTTTCTATTCATCTGTCCATCTTTCTATCTATCTATCAATCTATCTATCTATCTATTATCTATCCATCTATCTATCCATTATCTATCTATTCATCTATCCATCTTTCTATCTATCCATTATCTATTTATTTATCTATCTTTCTATCCATCTATCAATTATCTATCTATCTATTCATCTATCCATCTTTCTATCTCTATCTATCCATTATCTATCTATCTGTTTATCCATTATCTATCTATCTATCTATCAATTCATCTATCCATCTTTCTATGTATCCATTATCTATCTATCAATTGATCTATCAATCTTTCTATCTATCCATTATCTATCTATCTATCCATCTATCTATTTATTCATCTATCTATCTTTCTATCTATCGATCAATTATCTATATTATTTATTGCTGTTAAAGCATTAAAAAACGCAGGGACCAACCTGCAAAAAAACGCACCAAAACGCGGTAAAAACGCATGCGTTATTGGTGCGTTTTTTTAATGCAGGTGCGCTAATCCTTCACTCTCAAGAAATTTCTTAAGAAAAATCATTTTTCTAGTGCGCACAGGGCCTTAGGGCGGTGTCACATGCTACGATATATCGGGCGATATGTTGTCGGGGTCACGGATTCTGTGATGCACATCCGGCATCGTTAGAGATATCGTAGCATGTGACAGCTACGAACGACTGTGAACGAGCAAAAATACTCACCTTATCGTTGCTCATTGACACGTCATTCATTTTCATAAAGTCGTTCCTCCTTCTGCACGCCGGTTGTTCGTCGTTCCCGAGGCAGCACACTTCGCTCCGTGTGACACCCCGGGTATGACGAATACAGCTTACCTGTGTCCCGCTGGCAATGCGGAAGGAAGGAGGTGGGCGGAATGTTACGTCCCGCTCATCTCCACCCCTCCGCTTCTATTGGGTGGCCGCTGTGTGACATCGCTGTGACGTCGAACGTCCCTCCCCCTTCAGGAAGAAGATGTTGGCTGCCCACAGCGACGTCGATAGGGAGGTAAGTATGTGTGACGGGGGTTTAACGACTTTGTGCGACACGGGATAGACTGCACTAGACTATGGGTGCGAGAAAAATATCTCACAGCATTACATACGCATGTCACAGAGATGCTAGATGAGAAAAACCTACACCCTCGCAAAGCACTTGCACAGCAGTCACATGGCACTCGCGAGAAAAAAAATGCGCACTCTCATGACATACGCAAGACCATACGCATGACACTCGTCCTACTTTTCGGGACTAGTATCGGAGTGATTATTTGTATGCAAGTGGAACCGTACCCTAAAACTGATACCTGACGTGATGGAATCCGATCTGGCGTTGTTGAATAATCTTCCCCTAAAGTTTTCATCTTATGACGTCTTCTTGACTTGGGGGTAGGGTCCTCTTCTCCCCCCCTTCGTCTGCTTCTTTTATAGCTCACTGATTATTCAGTGGTCTGCTTACTTTTGAAATTCTGCACCGCTGCCATAATTGGAATGGGCAGCTCATGCGCAGAGTGATTCTACAGTTGATTTGCAGGTCTTCAATAAAACTGTACCGATGTTTGCACATGCGCAGATGAACATTTCAGTTCAATGACTTCTTCATTAAACTGAAATCTTGGTCTGTGAATGTGCTGTCCTCAGCGCCATTTTATTGAAGACCATCTGTGGAATCACAGTGCGCAGACACTGCCCAGCCCATTGATGTAGGTGGCAGGACTGAATTTCAAAAAGAAGACAGGTTACTGATCTGATTCAGTGATTTGAAAGAAGAAACAGAGGAGGCAGGTGGACAGGCGGAGAAGCAGAAGACTCTACTTCCAAGACTTGCCCCGATGCACAGAAGACGTCATCAACTTTATCTGATGATTATTGAAGCACAGATTGGATTCCTTCACCGCAGGCATCACAGCGCCATTATGGCCATGGCTTTACTTTATAGTGGTAAGTCATGCTAACAGGTTCTCTTAAAAGAAAAACGCTGCAGTTAATAAGTTCAGTCAGGAAGAAAAAAAAAACAAGCATGTGCATGAGATTTCTGAAATCTCATAGCTTTTGCTTGTACTGCAAAAAGCAGTTTTTAGTTTGCATAAAAAAAATCACGCTGCATGTGAACATAGTCATGCCTGTAAATCCCCAAATGCGGAGTGGACCTAGCCTTGGAAGGAACATAGGGATGAGAATACATACCCTAAGGCTCCTACTCAGACCATATGGTTAGAGTCTATACTGATTGAAGATAGGTTTTTGTTGACCCATGCTCTTATGCCCTTAGGTCTTGTTTATTATATCACTTGCCTTTTGGTGTGTACACCAGAGCCTACCCAAATTCTTGAAATGTTTTACTTTCTGTCCCTTGCTTTAGAATGCTGTACATCTGGGTACCTCACCTTTATTTTGTCACCTTCATTTTGCTATAAAATACAAATATTGCATCAGTAGTACTCAGGAAAATAACTTTTTGTTATTTGTAAAGTACTTTGCAATAGAAGCGGCAATTTGTGATGAAATCCATTTGTTTTTCAATAATTACATGGTGCTGCTAGAACTATTACACTGATCTACGTTTGAAAAAAAATTCCGCTGACAAGTATTTTTCCTGATTTTCCTCAAATGAAAAGTGCAGATTCCAGATATGAAGTAGAAAATAAAAATATGTAAGATGTCAATTTTTTCACAAATAAGAAATGTTTGATTAAAGTTTTAAAGTTGAATAATAAATTATGAAGAAGCAATAGCATGTATTATATTTGTTTTCATTCAAAATAAGAATGTATCATCTAACCAAGAGAGCAATAGTTGTGTAAATTTTAATTGTTTGATCCCGGTCTCTTCTATGCATTCCTAGTGTTTGTGCATACTGGTCAATTCACTTCTGTATGTATACAGCTTTTTCTTCATCTCTACCCACAAGTGGGTTGAGGTCTGGGGACTGTGAGGGCCAATCCAGCACCTCTACTTGGTTGTTATTGAACCATTTCTTTGTGAATCTCGAGGTATGCTTCAGGTAGTTGTCCTGCTAGAACACTAGGTCATCCTTTTCATATCTAGTACTCGAATCTACGAAGTAACTCGTCTTGTAGGATAATCACATATAGCTCTTGATACCACCATCGATCCTGGTCAAGAATTCAATGTCTTCGGCTATGAAGCAACCCCATATCATCAAGCTTCCTCCGCCGAATGTGACATTTCCTTCAATTTCTTGATGTATTAGCCCCATTTTCCATTGTTTCTTTGTGACCCATTTGCACCCATCAGAGCCTAGTCTATTGACTTTCGTCTCTTTACTGCGAATCACCGTTTACAATCTTTTACTTTCCATTTTTCATACTTTTTTGCAAACTCGATCGAACGATTCTTTTGAGGATATTAAAGTAGTGGCTTCTTTACCTTTTTTTGAGTTACCATTCCAGACTTGTGTAATGTGCTTTGCACAATGCTTGCATGAGCGTCTGTGAATGGATGAATGGGTAGACATCATTTCGTATTCTTCCAACTGTCTGTAACAGGCACTCGCATGATGCAGTTTGGCAATTTTCTTGGCCGCGAGACTGCTATCGACTAGCTGGATGATGGTGTTTTTTTTTCTTGGGAAATTTTCATGGCTACTTCTCGATTCGAACCAGTAACATTTTGCTTGGGAAACAACACAATGAGCTATTAAGCAATGTGAGAAGATTTAGTAATTTGTAGTATACAGGAAAAAAAATATTTATCCACAATCAGGAGCAAAATAGTAATAATGCCGTGACATGACAAGAATCTGCATAAGTAATCATATGCTAAATAGTCAAATTTATGTATGAAATAGCCAACATGATTGTCTAGAAAATGAAGGTAGTCTGAAGTTCAAAGCAGATGCTGAGATATGGAGCTTGAAAGTCAAAAGTTCAAAACATTTTTACTATTTCGCTCATCAGTGTATGTTCCATGTTATGTGGTGCCAAGGTTTGTCCTGGTCACGCGGTTTAACCCCGAATTTTGCATAATATTTACGCACAAAGGTACATTTATTTGTTCTTTATTTGGGTGTTGTAAACAAAACGCAAGAGTAATAGAATATATATTGTTCCTGTACTGTCCATGAAGTGTTCGAGTATTTGATGACTTATTCAATGAAAATCTTTTTAACAGATTTTAATTTTTTTTAACTTGTAAGCCACTTGAATGACTGCTGCCGTCGATTTTCACGCTGCTTATATACTCTAAAGTTCTGACGTCAGCAGTCCTATTCGTTAGAACCATTGCATTTTCAGCATTCCTTTTTGCGTATTCAACATATCTAAGTAATATCATTAAATGATATATAATGTTACATTATTACTAGTGATGGACAGACCCGCCAACCGGGCTTAAAAAAAACCTGATTCAGGCCCAGAATCCTGGATATCTGGCAGGACGCCCGTCCCCTTATAAGTCTATGGGGAACCGAATCTGATGGTTTAAAGTGGTGGTAGGAGGGATCAAGGGATTGGAGCAACCACGTTATACTTACCAATCTCCCACAGCTGTAACGCTATGTCCAGGGCCACTCATTACCCTCATTCATATGCGTTGCTTCCCCCACACACCGGCAGTCCCGGCATTTGTGATTGGTTGCAGTCAGACCGTACCCCCAGCCTGTGTGACAGCGTGTCTGACTGCAACCAATCACAGACGCTGTGTGTGTCTATATTGGTGTAAAAATAAATATAATTGGCGTAGGGTCCACTCATATTATGATATCCAGCACAGAGAAAGCATACGGATGCAGGCTGCAGCCCCCAACCATGTGGTTATCTTGGCTGAGTCTCAAATTAAGATGGACCCCATGCGGCTTTATAAAAAATTATTTAAATAACTCATTTTAAAAAAAATGACGTACAGTCCAACCAATTTTGATACGCAATCATGATAAAGCTGAAACCTATGGGCTGGTATTCTCATTCCATGGTTATTGACCCCCCCCGAAGCCTAAAAATAGCAGCTTGCAGCCAGCCAGGATTGTCGCATCCATTAGATATAACAATCCTGCACTTCACTTGGCTCATCCTGCTGGTGTGGTGGCAATCTGGGTAATAAGGGTTTAATAACAGCTCACAGCTGCCACTAGACCCTAGATTAGTAATAGGAGGTGTCTATGTGACCCCCCCATTACTAATCTGTAAGTGAAAAGAACTAAACACAAACACCAAAAAAATCCTTTATTTGAAATAAAACAAAAAAACCCTCTTTCACCAATTTATTAACCCCCAAAACACAACTACAGGTCCAACGTAATCCACACGAGGTCCCACAATGATTTCAGCTCTGCTACATACACACTGTAAGCACTGCGCAGATGCAGAACATGACTGCATGCTGTGGGCTTCCACCTGTGACCGCAGGTAACCTGACCTCAAGTGACCTCATTAAACTCAGTAACCTCACCTCAGTTGAGGTCACTGAGTTCCAAGACCTGCATATCTTGGCAGAAAACTGCGTTTTTTTGGGAAGAGATGCAGAATTTCTGCTATGGTTTATACACCATATTCCTGCACCATCCCAACCATCCCAACAACGATAGGGATCGCTGGTAAGTTGCTAGGAGGTTGCTGGTGAGATGTCACACTGCGACGCTCCAGCGATCCCACCAGCAACCTGACCTGGCAGGGATCGCTGGAGCGTCGCTACATGAGTTGCTGGTGAGCTCACCAGCAACCAGTGACCAGCCCCCAGCGCCGCGTGGAAGATGCTGCGCTTGGTAACTAAGGTAAATATCGGGTAACCAACCCAATATTTACCTTGGTTACCAGCGCACGCAGCTACACGTGCAGAGAGCAGGGAGCAGCGCACACTGAGCGCTGGCTCCCTGCTCTCCTAGTTACAGCACACATCAGGTTAATTACCCGATGTGTACTGCAGCTAAATGTGCACAGAGCAGGGAGCAGCGCACAATGCTTAGCGCTGGCTCCCTGCTCTCCTAGCTACAGCACACATCAGGTTAATTAACATGTGCACAGAGCAAGGAGCCGGCACTGACAGTGAGAGCGGCGGAGGCTGGTAACAAAGGTAAATATCGGGTAACCAAGGACAGGGCTTCTTGGTTACCCGATGTTTACTGTGGTTACCAGCCTCCGCAGAAGCCGACTCCTGCTGCCAGCACATTTAGTTGTTGCTGTCTCGCTGTCACACACAGCGATCTGTGCTTCACAGCGGGAGAGCAACAACTAAAAAATGGCCCAGGACATTCAGCAACAACCAACGACCTCAGAGCAGGGGCCAGGTTGTTGCTGGATGTCACACACAGCAACATCGCGATGTTGCTTAGTGTGACGGGGCCTTTAGAAAGCATGAAGCGATCATTTCAATCCCATTACATAGTAAAATACTCAATATTGGTTTCACCAAGTTTATTTTTGGATGTCAGGTGCATTTTATTGAAAAGTCGAGCCCAAGATGTCGTCAGTAAGGAAATGAAGAGACCGGCTACACAGGCATGAGGCAGACAATACACCCACCCACTTACATGTCATTCCTGTTAATCAGAGTGAAAGCAATGCACACTTCTATAGCTCCGAGATGTCCTTTTGATACCATTGCTTGTTATTCAGTTACTACTTCTATTGTAGATACTACCTGACTTGGATACGCAGTGACCCTTAGACAGCCTTCCTTTAAACTCATATACACCCTGAGGATATCGTCATTGGATTATAGCAAGGCAACTATTGCGGAATTACAGAGCCTAAAGTGCTGTCTATTACCCTGTAATTAAACATTTTATGGTTCTTTACAACAATTATGTTACTTGGAAACACCACTGACCCACTTTTCCTGCAGCCGTTGTTTTCAGACAGTAGATTTGACTGTTTGCACCATGCTGTCAATTATTATAAAAAGCAATGTCCTATAACCAGTAGCACAGAAGCCACCGGTGACCTCGGATCTCCTAAATGTGGTTCTCCTGGTATTGGCAACTCTGAATATTAGTTGATCTTGTGTGAAGCCCCACAGGTGTTGTGTCGGTGCATTACCTTCAGGGACTCCACTCAGCTGGATCTGGTCACAGGTAGGAGATCTTCTTCTTGTCGTGACGCCACTCTCAGATTTGCGGTCAGTGGGGACCGCCACTGCAGGTTAAGGGCTGCCTGGGGCTGATGGTGGGTGCAGTCGGATGTAGTAGCCTCCTGAGAGTGAGGCAAGCCCCAGGGCCCTGTGTAGATGTGTAGAACTACAAGGCGCAGAATGACTCCACACAAGCAGGATGTCTTTCAGGGTTTTTACTCACAGTTGATGGCAGGGTGAGTGACCCGGGCGTAGCTGGGATGAACCAAGTGGGAACCAGGTGTCCTTCAGGCTGACTTGTGAGGGTGACTACTAACTCGCCTTCCTTAGCCCTTGGTGGTTTGGGGTAACCCCGACTTTTAGTCCCTATGGGGGTCACCCAGGGAAGATGCTGCAGCCTCTCTCCCCTTCGTTTGCCGTGTGCTTGTCGCCTGGACCAGGCCACTCCAGCTGCTTGCCTCCTGTGACCTATGGGCCCTAACTGTGGCTACGTGGCTGCGGCTTTTGGTAATGTTGTGGCGTGGGCTTTGAGAGCCCCACACCGGCAGGTTTAGCAAAAGAAAGTTGGATCTATCTCCGCTCCGGGATCTGCCGCCCGTTTGGGCCTGGTACTCTCTAGCAGTCTCCTTACTTCCCACTCCGTGCCCTCTCTTTAGCTGAAGATGGATTTCGGGTAGCACTCCTAGTTGACCGTTCTCCCCCGTCAGTAGCCACTGCGCGGGCGCTGTTAGACAGCAACAGCCCCACAGGTCTGCTCCTCACTGAGCCCTATGGAGTTCTGCTCTAACTGACTCACTGCCCCTCCTCTCCTGTTCTTGCCTACGCCACCTAGCAACCAGACTCTCTTACCACACCCTCGAGCGGGATGGAGGCCCATGCTCCTGCTTCCCCCCCCCCCCCCCCCCCCCCCCCCCCCCCCCCCCCCCCCCCCCCCCCCCCCCCCCCCCCCCTCCTGGGATCCCCAGGGGTCCTCTCATAGGTACATGTGTGAGACCTGATCACTATGCGCCTGTGTACCACACCCCGGTCAGCCTTCTGGATTACCTGTATTGTACTGTCCCCAGCATGGGTGCAGTACTCAGTGGTGCCTGACCAGGTCAGGGGCGCCACATTCCCCCTTAGTTATCACCAGCACGTCCTCGGGCTGCAAGACAACATTTTAAAATGCATAAACATTAAAAGCATGGTAAAACATTTTAAGACCACCAGTTATCATACATCACCACCCTCCACCCACAAGTCCGTTAACCCACCCAAAAACCCTCTCAGGAGGCAGGTCACCGGTTTCTTTTGGTAACCAGGTCTGGGCCATCCACTTCCCCAGGCCTTTCCTCCAATCTTCCTCTCCCGTTGGCCGCGACTTCAGCCACTTCTGGCAGGATGTAGAGGCGGCTTTCATGGGCTGGTGGTTTTCAGGGTATACCTGGCCTGGTGGATCCGCGCCCTCAGCCTCTTCTGGCAGGATGCAGAGGCGGCCTCCACAGTTGGTGCTGACCAGGTACCCTCTTTGTGGTGGAGAGCCAGGCCCCATAAACAGGCATGCTCTCTGGTCGCAGGCGAGCCAAGGCCCTATATACGGACGGACTCCTCCTGGTTGCAGACGAGCCAAGCCCCTAAACAGGCTGGCTCTGGTGGTGGTGCCACTAGTGTAACTATTTACACTGCGAGAGTTGTGGCTATAGCAAGTTCATAGCCTTAAAGTTTATTTCTCACAATAGTTTTTGTGGGCACATGCTTAAACGTAAACGTTGCAAAACAAACTTTTCAAAACTTTAACTTTCTAACTGCTGAACTTCTTACTTTCCTTTACTCCTCCATACCAGGGCTTGGGCCTGTTGGGCTGCGGCACCTGCTGCTTTCTTGCTCTTTGTCATCGTCTGAGGTAGTCTCATCTGTAGGTTCCTTGTCTTTTCTTTCTTGATCTTCATCTGTTTCCTTTGCTGCATCTGTTTCTTTATCTCTGTCTTTTCTTTCTTCTTTGGGACATGGTGCTACATCTAAGGCATACCAGCCTCTTTCTCCCTGATGCATGGTGAACTGCACTGTGTCTCCCATTTTTAAGTTTCTGCCAGGGTGTCCTCTGGGCAAGTGGGCTCTCACATCCCTCCTATTAACGAAAATGCCCTCTTTCATACCCGGTGCCACAATAAAGCCGTATCCGCTTTTCAAGTTAAAGTCTTCCACAACTCCTCTACAAAGGGGTCCTCTGACCTGTGCTTGGGCTCTTCTCAGGAACCTTTTTTCTTGTAGGTCTCTGGCCGTGACTTCTCTCTGCTCTGGAGATGGCGGTGCAGGGGACAGCGTTGTTCTGTTGCGACGCCTTGTCTTGCGGCCTGAACTCTGCGTGGTACAGCTTGCAAGCTCCCAGGTGAGACTTTTAGGCAGATCTTCGTCAGCGGACGGTGTCAGGTCTTCCTCATCCCAACGGGAATAGGGCAACATCTCCGGCTCTGAGTATAGATCCACTGCTGGTGGCTCCGGAGTCAGCTCCTCAGCTTCCTGGCCTCCTCTCCCCCTTAGTTCTTCGCTGCACTCTGGTTGTGGCAGCGCTGGGGATGAGTGTTCTTCAGCTGGCCCAGGCGGTGGACTCTTCAGCGTGCTTGCTGCAGGGGTTGCCTTAGGGGTGTGCGGAGGGAGCATGTATCTGTCCACCATCTCCTGTGGGAACTTGGCCTCCAGGTCAGCCTTCAGCTGCCAGTATGCGGAGTCTTCACCTATCAGGGATTTCCTAGTAGGGACTTCCTCAGACCGGGGAGCGGTATCTGCTCTGGCCTTGCAGGCCGGGGAAAATGATGATGCAATCTCTTGGCGGGCCGCGCCCTGTATGGCGGCGGCCTGGTCTTGGCGGGCCGGGCAGGGCATCGCTGCGGCGGCCTGGTCTTGGCGGGCCGCGCCTGGCATGGCGGCGGCCTGGTCTTGGCGGGCCGCGCCTGGCATGGCGGCGGCCTGGTCTTGGCGGGCCGCGCCCTGTATGGCGGCGGCCTGGTCTTGGCGGGCCGCGCCTGGCATGGCGGCGGCCTGGATCAGCGTCGCTGTTGCAGAGGGCTCTGTGCAGGCTGAGCTGGGCGTCGCTGCTGTGATCGGGGCTTGACGGGCCGCACCTGGCGGGGCTGCGGCCTGGTTCAGCATCTCACTTGCGGCGCGGACGAGCGTCGCTGCTGCGGTGGGGTCTTGGCGGACTGGGCTCAGCAGGGTGGCAGCCTGGGTCAGCGTCACACCTGCGGCACGGATCAGTATCGCAGTGGTGGTCGGACCTTTGCGGGCCAGGCGGGGCATGGCTGCGGCGGCCTGAATTTGGCGGGCCGCATCTAGCGTGGCTGCGGCCTGGTTCGGTGGCGCCGCGCCGGGCGCCTCTTCTGGGACCGCGGGCGTGGCAGCAGGGGTCGGGGCACTTGCGCTGGCCGGGGCATCTCTGGACTCACCCATCGGTGGCACCATCGGGGTCTGAGTCGTCGCCGCTCGGTCTGGCATGCGTCGCGCGGCTCCCTCCTCGTAGGTCCGAACCGCCGCCGCCATCTCCAGAAGCTCCGTGCGTTCTTCTCTGAGCCGTCGCACAATCCTGGCCTCCAGCTGGTCGCAGAAGATGGCAAGCTCCCGGCACCACCAGGCAGCAGAGCCTGGCTCTGGGTATCCGTGTCTGGACTCCATTTCTTCTAGCACGCTACTGGCTTCTTCTCTGCTCCGCCGTCTCTGGACGCTTCCGCTCTCTTTACAAGCGGGGTCAGAACTCTGCAGGGGATCTCTGGGTAGCCACACCTCTTCGTGGGCGGTAACTTCTTCCAGCGCGGGCTGCTGTTGTTTTTCAGCGCGCTTTTCATGGTGGCAATATGGCGGCGCTTCCAATTTTTCAAGCGGACCGCCCAGGCACATGGTCACCTGTCTGAACAGGTCTAGTCCTTATCCTGTTCGTGACGCCAGATGTGAAGCCCCACAGGTGTTGTGTCGGTGCATTACCTTCAGGGACTCCACTCAGCTGGATCTGGTCACAGGTAGGAGATCTTCTTCTTGTCGTGACGCCACTCTCAGATTTGCGGTCAGTGGGGACCGCCACTGCAGGTTAAGGGCTGCCTGGGGCTGATGGTGGGTGCAGTCGGATGTAGTAGCCTCCTGAGAGTGAGGCAAGCCCCAGGGCCCTGTGTAGATGTGTAGAACTACAAGGCGCAGAATGACTCCACACAAGCAGGATGTCTTTCAGGGTTTTTACTCACAGTTGATGGCAGGGTGAGTGACCCGGGCGTAGCTGGGATGAACCAAGTGGGAACCAGGTGTCCTTCAGGCTGACTTGTGAGGGTGACTACTAACTCGCCTTCCTTAGCCCTTGGTGGTTTGGGGTAACCCCGACTTTTAGTCCCTATGGGGGTCACCCAGGGAAGATGCTGCAGCCTCTCTCCCCTTCGTTTGCCGTGTGCTTGTCGCCTGGACCAGGCCACTCCAGCTGCTTGCCTCCTGTGACCTATGGGCCCTAACTGTGGCTACGTGGCTGCGGCTTTTGGTAATGTTGTGGCGTGGGCTTTGAGAGCCCCACACCGGCAGGTTTAGCAAAAGAAAGTTGGATCTATCTCCGCTCCGGGATCTGCCGCCCGTTTGGGCCTGGTACTCTCTAGCAGTCTCCTTACTTCCCACTCCGTGCCCTCTCTTTAGCTGAAGATGGATTTCGGGTAGCACTCCTAGTTGACCGTTCTCCCCCGTCAGTAGCCACTGCGCGGGCGCTGTTAGACAGCAACAGCCCCACAGGTCTGCTCCTCACTGAGCCCTATGGAGTTCTGCTCTAACTGACTCACTGCCCCTCCTCTCCTGTTCTTGCCTACGCCACCTAGCAACCAGACTCTCTTACCACACCCCTTGAGAGGAGATTGAGGCCATGCTCATGCTTCACCCCCTCCTGGGATCCCCAGGGGTCCTCTCATAGGTACATGTGTGAGACCTGATCACTATGCGCCTGTGTACCACACCCCGGTCAGCCTTCTGGATTACCTGTATTGTACTGTCCCCAGCATGGGTGCAGTACTCAGTGGTGCCTGACCAGGTCAGGGGCGCCACACTTGGACATTCATACCTCTATTGTGCCAAAGGACCAGTATTTATTAATTTAATTTATTAATAATTATCAATTTTATTAAGAGGTGTACACCTTTTTAATATATTTAGATAAGTCTAGGTTTTGAGGTCTTAAATGGAACCAATCACCAGGATTTTTGTATATAAGCTAAAGCCAGTGCTATACTGGCACTATCAGGCTGATTCTATACATACCTGTAGTGGTCAGCTCGGATGTTTAGGCTTTGAAATCCAAAAAAGTAAAGTTTATAAAATTAGCTGCTTGTTGAGTGACAGTTGCACTGGAGCAGATAATATATTCATAGTTACCCCTCCCCCTGTTAGAATTAGCATAAGTATAATACAAACGATTAACTTTGTTGCAGGACCTGTGTGAGGTCATACCCATGTGACCAGAAGGGGCGGGGTCTCAGCCAACAAAGCTGGATACCAGGTCACATGGGTATGACCTCACACAGGTCCTGCAACAAAGTAAATCGTTTGTATAATACTTATGCTAATTCTAACAGGGGGAGGGGTAACTATGAATATATTATCCGCTTCATTGCAACTGCCACTAAACAAGCAGCTAAAATTTAAAAAAAATCAAATCTTTATTTTTATATAGCGCTAACATATTCAGCAGCGCTTTACATACATCAGGAACATTGTCACCATTGGGGCTCACAATCTAAAGTCCCTATCTGTATGTTTTTGGAGTGTGGCAGGAAACCGGAGAACCCGGAGGAAACCCACGAAAACACGGGGAGAACATACAAACTCCTTGCAGATGGTGTCTGTCACAAACCACCGGGGGGTCACTCAGAAATCCCCCGCGCTGGCTACCAGTACGTCACAATCGGGGGGTAACAAGCAGGAGTCAACCCTCCTTTATACCTCCCGACCGACAGACAGAGCACGTGACGCGCTCTCTAGCGCCCCTCTTATAGTCAGGCCAATTATGGAATTGCCCGACAATAAGCAAGGAGGCCGCTATACTACTTATGCCGATTATTGAAGGGTCCCCGGTGAGAGTAGGGTATATATTCCCCCGACCTCCGCGGGCGGAATATATAATATCTTCCCGGATCTCACTGGCCTCCCCACAATAATCCTTGGCACAACTCGCTGCCACCAACCGATTTACGGTAACTATTAGCCGAACACACAGACGTGGGATTCAAGATCGAGATAACAGAACAGCCCAAGATTAATTATATAATTTAATCGCCTAAAGCACACTAGAAACTACAATATATACAATAGGGAATCTACAGAATATACATATGTCAGAGTACAGTTACAGATAAAGCATGGTTTACAACAGGTATGCAATTCAATCAGTTACCTTGTGCGTCTGGCCACAGGGGGGCGCTGTAGACCAGGTTTCCAGGAACTCTCTCACAGGTCTGTCCCAACCAGGCCCCCGAGCAGAAGAACGCTGGAAAATGGCCGAAGTAGGGTTATCAACCTGGGCAGATCCAGGTCCCCTCCTACCTTAGTGACCTCACAGGGAAGCACTGCCACTCCCCCTGCATGGATCAGAATTATCCAGCAAAGGGGATTTTGGCTATAACTTTGCCTGGGAGCGTCGTAGGCAGACGCCAATGCTCTCATTGTGACAGTTATGAATTTAGCTACAGAACGAGGGGACTCATGACCTGTCTGCCAGTTCCCCATTGGCTGATATCACGCCTGGGGCATTTCCCAATGTCCTGTTCCCATAAAAAGGGGGTGCCGGCATCGTCCACATGCGGAGACACCATTTTTATGGTTGCCATATTTATCGGAAATATGGCTTGCGAGATATGAACCATTTTTTACTGGAGTCGTTCTGTCTGGCTATTTCCATAGCCTTGCTAACTAGCTAGCAGCTCCTACTACAGGGTGACGGCAGGGAGTCATCCTGTGTCCATTGTCCTAAAGCCACCTAATTTCCATATCACAGGACATGGCCATGGATTTGTTGCTAAACCAGTTGTGTGAAGGGAAGGGGGTAGTGACACCAGGAGAGGGCTTCCTGACATGACTTGAATGTCATGATTTATCGTCATATCTCCGGATTTACCTCACACCTCCCCCCTTTTGAGGGCGCTAGGGGGCAGCACACTCCGGTGTTCCCCCGTGCGCCCGTCCGCGACCTCTCCTTGTCGGGACAGCCCGTCTGCGTTACCGTGGTCACGGCCCCTTTTGTGGCGAATGGTGAAGTTGTATTGCTGGAGCGCAAGGCTCCATCGCAACAATCGCCCATTCGTCCCAGAGACGGTGTGCAACCAGCTGAGGGGATTGTGGTCCGTCTCCACGATGAAGTGGCGCCCGTATAGATAGGGTTGCAGACGCTGCAGGGCCCACACTATGGCCAGGCACTCCTTCTCCATCGTGGAATAGGCAACTTCCCTTGGTAACAGCTTCCTGCTCAGGTACAAGACTGGGTGCTCTTGGCTCGCAGAGTCCACCTGGCTGAGCACCGCACCGAGGCCGAAGTCACTGGCGTCGGTCTGTACTACAAACGGCCGCGTGAAGTCGGCTGCCTGTAGCACGGGCGGGCTGGACAGGGCGTCCTTTAGGGCCCGGAAGGCTGTCTCGCAGTCCATTGTCCAATCGACTGCAGAGGGCAGCTTCTTCTTGGTGAGGTCCGTCAAGGGCTTTGCCAGGCTACTATAGCATGGAACAAACCTCCTATAGTACCCAGCGGTCCCCAAGAAGGACATCACCTGCTTCTTGGTCCTGGGGGTGGGCCAGGATGCGATGGCTTCCACTTTCTCAGGCTCGGGCTTCAGTGTTCTCCCACCTACCCGGTGACCGAGGTACTGGACCTCGCTCATGGCCAGCTGACACTTTCCCGGCTTGATGGTCAAACCTGCCCGGTGGATCCGCCCGAGCACCTGTGCTAGATGCTCTAGGTGGTCCTCCCAGGTGGGACTGAAGACGGCAATGTCATCCAGGTACGCGGCCGCGTACCCTTCAAGTCCCTGGAGCAGGGTGTTGACCATCCGCTGGAAAGTGGCAGGGGCATTCCTCATCCCGAATGGCATCACCGTGGACTCGTACAGTCCAAATGGGGTAATAAAGGCAGAGCGTTCCCTGGCCTTGCGAGTCAGGGGGATCTGCCAATATCCCCGGCTCAGGTCCATGATGGTCAGGTACTGAGCCCCGGCCAACTGATCGAGCAGGTCATCGATGCGTGGCATTGGGTACGCATCGGCGACCGTGACAGCATTGAGCCCCCTGTAGTCCACGCAGAACCGAGTGGTTCGGTCCTTCTTAGGGACGAGGACTACAGGCGAGGCCCAAGCGCTGTTGGATGCCTGGATCACCCCCAGCTCCAGCATCTCGTCAATCTCCTGGCGCATGTGTTGCTGCACCTCCAGGGAGACCCGATATGCTGAACGCCGGATCGGGGGATGATCCCCAGTGTCCACGTGATGGACAGCCAAGTCAGTCCTTCCGGGCTGGTTGGTAAACAACCCCCGGAAGGGGTGTAGGGTGGCCCACAGCTGGGACCGTTGGTCCTCCAAGAGCTGGTGGCCAACCTCCACATCCTCAATGGATCCGCCTGCCCTAACCTGGGCTAGCGTATCCAAGAGGGTTTCCGCTTCTCCCTCCTCGGGCAGGTTGCACACGGGGAGCGCACATGCCTCCCGCTCATGATGTGCCTTCATCATGTTCACATGGAAGGGCTTCCGCCTTCCACGGGCAGGGTCCAGGGTGACCAGGTACGTCACAGGGTTGAGCTGCTGGTACACGAGGTATGGGCCTTCCCAGGCTGCCTGAAGCTTGTCCTGTGGTACGGGGACCAGTACCCACACCTCTTGACCCACTTGGTAGGTCCTCTCACAAGCGTTCTGGTCGTACCAACGCTTCTGATCGGCCTGGGCTTGAGCCATATTGTCGTGTACCAGTTGCGTCAAGGCCTGCATTTTGTCCTGGAAGCGCATGACATACTCGATAACCGACACTCCAGGGGTGGCCAAATCCCCTTCCCAAGCCTCTTTCACCAGAGCCAGGGGGCCCCGCACACGTCGCCCGTACAGGAGCTCAAACGGTGAGAATCCTGTTGAGGCCTGTGGAACCTCCCGGTAAGCAAATAACAGGTGTGGGAGATACCGCTCCCAGTCACGCCCATGGGAGTCGACCAACATCTTAAGCATCTGCTTTAAGGTGCCATTGAACCGCTCGCACAGGCCATTAGTCTGTGGATGGTACGGGCTGGCCACCAGATGTCGCACCTGGACTTGCTTACAGAGGGTCTCCATCAGCTGGGACATGAATTGGGTCCCCCGGTCGGTGAGCATTTCCTGGGGAAAACCCACTCGGGAGAAAATCTCCAGCAATGCGGTGGCCACCTTGTCAGCCCGAATGGACGACAAGGCCACTGCTTCTGGGTACCGGGTGGCATAGTCCACTACCGTCAGTATGAAGCGTTTCCCGGAGCTGCTGGGGATGGCCAGCGGGCCGACCAGATCCACAGCCACCCTCCTGAAAGGCTCATCGATGATGGGCAGAGATACCAGTGGGGCTTTGGGGCGTGGCCCCGCCTTCCCCACTCTCTGACAGGTTTCACACGAACGGCAGTAGGCAGCCACATCGGCCCCCATTTTTGGCCAGTAGAAATGCTGGTTTAACCTGGCCTTGGTCTTAGCGATCCCTAGGTGTCCGGCCATCGGAATCTCATGTGCGATCCGCAACAACTCCGTCCGGAACGGATAGGGTACCACCAACTGTCGGTCCCTGGGCCACGCCTCCGGTGAACCCTGCTGGACCGTGGCCCGGTACAGCCGTCCTTGGTCCCAGACCACTCGCTCCGGGTCCGAGTCCGAGGGAGGCTGTGCCGCCTGCACCTTTAGAGCTTTCAGGCTGTCGTCAGCTTCTAACGCTGCCTGAAACTCCTGACTAGATGTGGCCAGAATCGACGAGACTGTCACATCTTCAGTCAGTACCCCGGGACCTGTGTCCTGGCCTCCACCTGACTCGGCTGCCACTTGGTCAGAAGGGGAAGAGCTATCGGACCTCCGGGAGGCCCCTTGGCTTCCAGCACTCCCACTGCGGGTGACAGCGGCCACAGCCGCTGCGACCGTGGGTCGTGCCTGCTCCTCCTCCGTTCCTGACCAAGTCGCCGGTTCAGGCAGACCTACCTGGCTTCCTGACACCCCGGTTGTGGGGGAACCATGCACCGAGATCTTACCTGGGAGCACTTCCGCTCCTGGACTGGCCCCAATCTCACCTGCCTGTTCCCCTCCTGCAGCAACAGAACCCCGCTGTGAAATCTCTGGGGACCCCACATTTGCTGTGGTAGCCCCCACCCCACACACTGGTCCTCCCCCTGCAGCACCCTGCTCTCTGCTTATCCCTGCAGAGGGCAGCAGATCCCAGCTCACAGGCTGGTTACTTGTAGAGGCATTGTCACACCTTTCTCTGACCCCCTCCCCTGTCACAGCTGCAGCTGAGTGTGTGTCTATGGTGTCTATGCAAGCAGAAATATCAGAGTTCACTCCCTCCTCCCTTACATCATTCATAGATAACACATTAACATTGTTAGGAGTCATGTCAGTACGGGCTGACGGTTCAGCCCTTGGTTGGGGCCCAAACTGGGAGGTTATCTGCCCCAAATCTGTCCCAAGTAGCACGTTTGCAGGGATCCGATCAGTTACCCCCACCTCCCTCACCCCCCGCCCTGCGCCCCAGTCCACATAAATGTCAGCAACAGGCAGCGCCGGGTCAGTGCCTCCAATCCCGGAGACAGCGAGGGTTTTTCCAGGGATCAAGTCTTGGGGGGACACCATCTCAGGCCGCACCAGAGTCACCTCCGAGGCGCTGTCTCGCAGTCCTATGGTCACAGACCGGCCGACGGTGACAGGTTGGAAGCTGTCCAGGGACCTACCACCACCCCCACCCACACAATACACCTTGGGCGGCCCTTGGGACGGGGACGGAGCCGGGGCCTTGGGACGCTGAGGGCACATGGCCTTGAAGTGTCCAGGTAGGTTGCACTGGTGGCACCGTCTTGGTTCCGCCACGGGCCTGGAGAGGGGAGTTGAGGGGGACACCCCCTGCAGTCTAGGGGCAGGTGGGGCAGTCGCAGAATTCATCTTACCCCCTCTCCAGGTGCTGCTGGTGGCCGCTCTCCTGGCCTCAGGGGCCCGGTTGTTGGTGTAGTCATCGGCAAGGGCAGCTGTAGCCGTGGACCCCTTTGGCTTCTGGTCTCGGATGAACTGGCGGAGATCCTCAGGGCAGTTCCACAAGAGTTGCTCCGTGATGAACAAGTCCAGGATCTCCGGTCCGGTGGAAAGCTGCAGGCCTTGGGTCCAGTGGTCGGCAGCTCGGGCAAGTGCCCGCCGGTGGTCAGCCCAGGAGTCCTTTGGTCCCTTCTGTAGGCTCCGGAACTTCTTGCGGTAGGACTCTGGAGTGAGGTTGTACTGTTGGATCAGGGCCCGCTTGATGGTGTCGTAGCCCTGATCTGCCTCAGCAGGCAAGTCCCCAAGGACATCCAGGGCCTTACCCCTTAAACGGGGGGTCAGGTATTTGGCCCACTGGTCCTTGTCCAGATGGTACTGCAAGCAAGTCCGTTCAAAAGCAGTCAAGAAAGAGTCCAAGTCTCCATCCTTCTCCAGCACTGGGAAGTCCTCAACACGGACCTTTGGAAGTTTGGTGTCTCGAAGGTCACGTGTGGCTGATGAGGGCCGGAGCTGAGCTAGCTGCAGCTGGTAGTTACGCTCTGCCTGGCGCTCTTCACGCGCTGCTTGCCGCTCACGCTCGGCCATGAGTTCCTTGTAGCCCTCCCGGTCTCCAGCCTGGCGTAGGGCCATAGCCATTTGAAGAAGGCTATCCGAGCCTCCCAGGCTCGGTGGAATGGCACGTGGTGATCTGCGGCCCGCTGCGGAGCCTGGTGCTTCACTGTCCATTGCAGAGCGGAGGGCTGGCGTCTGGCTCGTTGAGGACCCTTGGGCGAGCTGCTCCTCATCTTGTCCAGCAGTGCCCGGTTGTGCAATGTCCTCTGCAGAGCTGTTTTCTGGCGTCGAGCTCCTGGAGGACTCGTGGACAACCTCCTCATCGTCTCTGGCCTGAGCATCGGCCATTCCTTTGGCTTTGCTCCTGGTGCTCTCAGCCATTCTTGCAGACTTTTGGTCACTGACACAGAACTGACACCTGATGCCTCCACACACCTTACAGTATCTGCACTCTGACACTCTAGTGTTGAGCTAGTCTGAAGACCCCAGCAGCCACAGCTGCTGCAGGCAGTCTTTAGTGTCTGGGAGTATGGGTCTCACACTCACACACACTATTATCTCGATTCCACCGCTTGCCAACAATATGTCACAAACCACCGGGGGGTCACTCAGAAATCCCCCGCGCTGGCTACCAGTACGTCACAATCGGGGGGTAACAAGCAGGAGTCAACCCTCCTTTATACCTCCCGACCGACAGAGCACGTGACGCGCTCTCTAGCGCCCCTCTTATAGTCAGGCCAATTATGGAATTGCCCGACAATAAGCAAGGAGGCCGCTATACTACTTATGCCGATTATTGAAGGGTCCCCGGTGAGAGTAGGGTATATATTCCCCCGACCTCCGCGGGCGGAATATATAATATCTTCCCGGATCTCACTGGCCTCCCCACAATAATCCTTGGCACAACTCGCTGCCACCAACCGATTTACGGTAACTATTAGCCGAACACACAGACGTGGGATTCAAGATCGAGATAACAGAACAGCCCAAGATTAATTATATAATTTAATCGCCTAAAGCACACTAGAAACTACAATATATACAATAGGGAATCTACAGAATATACATATGTCAGAGTACAGTTACAGATAAAGCATGGTTTACAACAGGTATGCAATTCAATCAGTTACCTTGTGCGTCTGGCCACAGGGGGGCGCTGTAGACCAGGTTTCCAGGAACTCTCTCACAGGTCTGTCCCAACCAGGCCCCCGAGCAGAAGAACGCTGGAAAATGGCCGAAGTAGGGTTATCAACCTGGGCAGATCCAGGTCCCCTCCTACCTTAGTGACCTCACAGGGAAGCACTGCCACTCCCCCTGCATGGATCAGAATTATCCAGCAAAGGGGATTTTGGCTATAACTTTGCCTGGGAGCGTCGTAGGCAGACGCCAATGCTCTCATTGTGACAGTTATGAATTTAGCTACAGAACGAGGGGACTCATGACCTGTCTGCCAGTTCCCCATTGGCTGATATCACGCCTGGGGCATTTCCCAATGTCCTGTTCCCATAAAAAGGGGGTGCCGGCATCGTCCACATGCGGAGACACCATTTTTATGGTTGCCATATTTATCGGAAATATGGCTTGCGAGATATGAACCATTTTTTACTGGAGTCGTTCTGTCTGGCTATTTCCATAGCCTTGCTAACTAGCTAGCAGCTCCTACTACAGGGTGACGGCAGGGAGTCATCCTGTGTCCATTGTCCTAAAGCCACCTAATTTCCATATCACAGGACATGGCCATGGATTTGTTGCTAAACCAGTTGTGTGAAGGGAAGGGGGTAGTGACACCAGGAGAGGGCTTCCTGACATGACTTGAATGTCATGATTTATCGTCATATCTCCGGATTTACCTCACAGTGTCCTTGGTAGGATTTGAACCCAGGAACCCAGTGCTGCAAGACTACAGTGCTAACCACTGAGCCACCGTGCCGCTAATTTTATAAACTTTACTTTTTTGGATTTCAAAACCTAAACATCCGAGCTGACCACTAAAGGTATGTATAGAATCAGCCTGATAGTGCCAGTATAGCACTGGCTATAGCTTATATATGAAAATCCTGGTGATTGGTTCCCTTTAAAGGGTTTCTGATGGACTATGTGCAATATTTCGGTGCAGAACATGTCCAAACCTGGACGACTTATAAATATATTTAGGAAAGAGTCTTAAGGTGGCTTTACACACTGCAACATCGCAAACGACATCGCTGTAACCTCCCCAGCGACATTGCAGTGTGTGAAACACATCAGCGACCTGGCCCCTGCTGTGAAGTTGCTGATCACTACACATCTCTCAGGACCATTCTTTGGTCCTTTGTTTCCCGCTGTGCAGCATGATCGCTAGAAAGTCTGTGTGTAAAGGGGACTTTACAGCGATTTCGTTAGCGACTTCCCTTTCAAAAAGCTGCTTTACAACGTCCCCAATGACTAGCTAGGTCGTTCTGCAGGTCCGTGTCGCTGTTGCGTCGTTTTCCAGGTTTGCCTGTTTGACAGCTCACCAGAGACTCACCAGAGACTTTGTAGCGATCCCGGCCAGGTTGGGATCGCTGGTGGGATCGCTAGAAAGTCTCAGTGTGTAAAGGGGCCTTTAGTTTGTAATACTGTCTATTATTCTGTATAGAATACAGAAAGGTTTCATAGACTTAGTGAACCCTTTGAAATAGACAATGTAATATATTATACAGGGGTAGAGCATTTTCAATTGAATGTTTGAAATTAGTGGCTTCTCATCATATGGCCACATATTTTATTAATTTCTGAGATCAGATTACTAAATGGGTCTCTGGTTTCATAAATGTCAATTAATCTGTCGTTTCATTAGGATGCTTAGCCGTCTTTTCTTGTTTTTTGATCCTCGTCACATGTATCCTTATGGAATGATCAGAATCCAGAATCTCCCCCCCTGCTGGGGGTGAAGTCAGGACTTTTCAGCCTTGGACAGCTCAGGAATTCAGCTTGGAGGTCATGGATCACTGACTTTTGGAATGTACCCAGATGATCAATTCTTTGCAGTCACCAGAATTTTGAAAAAAAAAAACAAACAAAACCCCAGGGGTGTTTAACTTTACCGTATGTAGTGTCTTAAACTTGCTGTGGCTGCTCACCTAACTACACACCTGCTAGATTGAGGTTCAGCACCCAATATTAATAATCTTTATTTATATAGCGCCAAGATATTCCACAGCACTTTAGAATTCAGAGGTTCATATACCAACAAACATTCATAAGTAACAGTTAAAGAAAATACAAAACTTAAAGCAAAAATAAATGACAACCCTGCTCCTACTGTAAGAGCTTACAAACTACAGTGGGGTGAGGTGGGGGTGACAAGGTACAAGTGCTTATTTACAACAACAGTCCAGCCATCTCAAAGAAATGGGGGATAGATAAAAGCTGCATGAGCTAGTCACCAACCAATCTTTGGGATGCCTTTGGATGCGGTGGAATTTGACGGAAAGTTATGTTTTGAAAAATAGTGGAGGAACTCTATATGAATTGACTTCGATTAGGAAGGGTGATAGGCCACCTTAAAAAGTGTTTTTAGGGAGCATCTGAAGCTGTGTAAGTTTTGGTTCGTCCTAGTTTCTCGGGGTAGAGCATTGCAGATGATTGGTGCAGCTTGGGAGAAGTCTTGGAGCTGGAAGTGGGAGGTTCAAATTAGTGTGGATGTTATTCGAAAGTGGTTTGCAGACCGTAGAGAATGGGCAAAGTGATAGACAGAGATGAGGGTTGAGATATAGGGGGAGGGGGGTGCTGCACTATGGAGAGCTTTGTGGTTATGAACAAGCAATTTATATTGGTTCCTATGATATATGGGCAGTCAGTGCAATTCTGCCGCCCCTGTAGTGGTCAAACCGCTCGGATCCGGGGGTGTCGCGGCTGTGGCTCGAGGCTCTCCGAACTCGGGGGCTCGCAGCCACTCCCAAATGCAAAAGAGTTTATTTACAGGGGATAAAAGCGTTTGTGACGCCACACATGGTTCGTGGTAAAAAGGGAAATATCGCCACTGCTGATGGGAGTACCCGGGGAAGATGGAGTGGGGTCAGCCAGATGACGTTTTCCCTCCATGGGTAGGGTAGGCCCCGCAGGGCTAGTGGACAGCAGGGGAGGACCATGTACTCACTCAGACAGCACTGGTCATGAAAAGCAGACGCTGACAACAGGGTAAACCAAGTCTCTGGGTGCTTCTGCCCTCTTGGGTGAGCCCATCCGGGTATCCGTCCCCTATAGCACTGCCGGGTGGTCCGGAGCCTGCCTTCGTGCACAAATTAGAAGTGTTCTGATGGCCCGTTGGCATAAAGCTGTCCGGGTCCCGCTCCCTACTGTTGGTGGTGGAGCTGTGCTCTCAAGAGCTCACGCTTGGGATTTCTGTGGGCTGTGTGGGTTGGAAAGCCCTATCCCCCTCGTTGCGCTACTGCCCCCGATCTCTGAGCTTCGTGGGGACAGTCCATAAAGTCACTATCATCCGCAGGTTAATTGTCGGGTTGCCTGAAGCTACTCCCTGACCTAGGGTCCAGTACCCCGTCGTGCTTTCGGTCTCGCATCGGTGATTAGGCTCAGGCTCCTGACTATCCTCCGAGACCATGTCTAGGCACCCAGCCTCAATCCCCAGCGACCGGATCTCTGACTCCTCCGGGCCCAGCCCACCGTCTTCGACCCAACCTCTAACTTCCAGGGAGCCACACGCTCCCCTAGCTCCTCTCTCCTCGAGGGCTACTACTCAACTCCTCTCCCTTTGCTCCAGTAGAACCGACTACTCTGTCACCTCCCACCAATCTGCCTGACCCCTAGGTGGGCGGCCCTATTCCAGCTCAGCAGCCCACTGGTGTGTCTGACAGGGTATGGTTGGGATTTGGATGCTGATGGAGGCAGTACTATAGCTTAGGAACCCAGAACCATGGGGGGGTGAGTCCTGCACTAAGAGGTAAAGAGCGTGCAGTACCCTGTGACGCCCTGACTAGTCCAGGGCCGTCACACAATGGCTGGCACAGAGTGAACGCATCCGAGTAAAAATTAGCCATATAGGTGACCCTGCTTGCTGCATTAAGGATTGACTGCAGAAGAGAAAATCTAGTTAGGGGGAGGCCAATTAATAGAAAATTACAGTAGTCAAGACGGGAGTGGATCAGAGCCACAGTGATGTTTTTTGTAGTTTCCATGGTGAGAAAAGGGCAGATTCTAGAGATGTTCCTCAGGTGCAAGACACAAACATAATACTTAGCATAATAACCAGACAGCGAGTCTAATTTTTTTTGCTGAAATGGAATAATCAAAGTGTTTCCCAAAATCTCACATTATCTAATCACAGGACAAGGGACAACTTGTTGATCACTGGGACTCCACCTGTTGAGACTCAAGTGCTCCCAATACTCAGGGCTTGTCTTGAATGGAGTAGAGGTGTGCATGCTCAGCCTGAGACTGTGGGAATACATGATCACTGCAATCAGCTTTTTGCGCCAGTTCTATAGGTAATTAATGTGGTTTTATTCAAGACAAGTAGAGCCTTGTTTTCAAGACTATTGAGGTTCCCATTGGTTTGACCCCTAACAATCAGAAATTTATTCCCTATCTTACAGATACACTTTGGAACACACATAAGGCGATAATGAGGGGTGAGCTGATTAAGCTTTCCTCCCATCATAAAAAACGAAGAGGAGCTGAGATTGTTCAGATACAGGGGAAAATTAGAGATAAGGAGAGGATATTACAGAGCATACCCAACCCTTCAAGTACCATAGAGAAAGACCTATTGAATCTAAGGGTACAATTGAAAGCCCTGTTGGTGGACGAGTTTGATAAATACATTAGGCAATGAAAAATTAATTACTATAATTCTATTGATAAACCAACTAAATTTATGGCAAGTAGGATCAGATCAGCAAGAATCAGACAAAGAATCAACGCCGTGAGGAGAATTGATGGAATTCTAGTTCATCATCCAAAAGATATAGTTGATACTTTTGCTGATTACTATTCAGTATTATATAATTTGAAGGATGACCCAAATACGCCCCAACCAGATCCTGACTCAATTAATAGATTTTTATCTGAGGTTGAGTTGCAAAAAATATCGGAAGATGAGCTTCAAAAACTAAAAGCCCCATTTACTGAGTCTGAAATAATTAGTGCTATCTCGACACTAAAGCCCAAAAAGTCACCGGGACCTGACGGTTTTGGAAACAACTATTATAAGTCCTTTCCACACCTTCTAGCCCCGTATCTAGTCAAATCCTTCAACGAGTCCTCGTCTGCTGGGAAATTTCTCAAAGAGATGCTCCAGGCGACTATCACACTAATTCATAAACCGGGAGGTGATGAGGAAGCTGTGGCTAATTACAGACCCATATCACTTATCAACTCTGATGTAAAACTATATGCAAAGATAATCGCTAATAGACTAAAAGCATTACTCCCAACTGTAATTCAGAAAGATCAACTAGGTTTTGTTGAAGGACGTCAAACATCAGATGGCACAAGAAGAACAATTGATTTAATCCATCATATAGAGGGCAAGGGTTTACCAGCAATTCTCCTCTCTCTAGATGCAGAAAAGGCGTTTGATCATGTAAATTGGTCTTATCTGAAAGCCGTTCTAAGAAAATTTTGTTTTGATGATGAGTTCATCAATAGAGTTATGACCTTATATGTGGATCCAACTGCCAGGATATTTGCAAACAATCAGATGTCTAATATTTTCTCCATCTCTAATGGTACACGGCAAGGGTGTCCCCTCTCTCCTCTGCTGTTCGCCTTATCCATTGAACCTCTTGCTGAGCACATACAGTGCCTACAAGTAGTATTCAACCCCCTGCAGATTTAGCAGGTTTACACATTCGGAATTAACTTGGCATTGTGACATTTGGACTGTAGATCAGCCTGGAAGTGTGAAATGCACTGCAGCAAAAAAGAATGTTGTTTCTTTTTTTTTTTTTTTTAAATTGTGAAAAGTTGATTCAGAGGGTCATTTATTATTCAACCCCTCAAACCACCAGAATTCTGTTTGGTTCCCCTAAAGTATTAAGAAGTATTTCAGGCACAAAGAACAATGAGCTTCACATGTTTGGATTAATTATCTTTTTCCAGCCTTTTCTGACTAATTAAGACCCTCCCCAAACTTGTGAACAGCACTCATACTTGGTCAACATGGGAAAGACAAAGGAGCATTCCAAGGCCATCAGAGACAAGATCGTGGAGGGTCACAAGGCTGGCAAGGGGTACAAAACCCTTTCCAAGGAGTTGGGCTTACCTGTCTCCACTTGGGAGCATCATCCGGAAGTGGAAGGCTTATGGAACTACTGTTAGCCTTCCACGGCCTGGACAGCCTTTGAAAGTTTCCACCCGTGCCGAGGCCAGGCTTGTCCGAAGAGTCAAGGCTAACCCAAGGACAACAAGGAAGGAGCTCCGGGAAGATCATGGCAGTGGGGACATTGGTTTCAGTCAATACCATAAGTAACGTACTCCACCGCAATGGTCTCCGTTCCAGACGAGCCCGTAAGGTACCTTTACTTTCAAAGCGTCATGTCAAGGCTCGTCTACAGTTTGCTCATGATCACTTGGAGGACTCTGAGACAGACTGGTTCAAGGTTCTCTGGTCTGATGAGACCAAGATCGAGATCTTTGGTGCCAACCACACACGTGACATTTGGAGACTGGATGGCACTGCATACGACCCCAAGAATACCATCCCTACAGTCAAGCATGGTGGTGGCAGCATCATGCTGTGGGGCTGTTTCTCAGCCAAGGGGCCTGGCCATCTGGTCCGCATCCATGGGAAGATGGATAGCACGGCCTACCTGGAGATTTTGGCCAAGAACCTCCGCTCCTCCATCAAGGATCTTAAGATGGGTCGTCATTTCATCTTCCAACAAGACAACGACCCAAAGCACACAGCCAAGAAAACCAAGGCCTGGTTCAAGAGGGAAAAAATCAAGGTGTTGCAGTGGCCTAGTCAGTCTCCTGACCTTAACCCAATTGAAAACTTGTGGAAGGAGATCAAGATTAAAGTCCACATGAGACACCCAAAGAACCTAGATAACTTGGAGAAGATCTGCATGGAGGAGTGGGCCAAGATAACTCCAGAGACCTGTGCCGGCCTGATCAGGTCTTATAAAAGACGATTATTAGCTGTAATTGCAAACAAGGGTTATTCCACAAAATATTAAACCTAGGGGTTGAATAATAATTGACCCACACTTTTATGTTGAAAATTTATTAAAATTTAACTGAGCAACATAACATGTTGGTTTGTAAGATTTATGCATCTGTTAATAAATCCTGCTCTTGTTTGACGTTTGTAGGCTCTAACTTATTTGCATCTTATCAAACCTGCTAAATCTGCAGGGGGTTGAATACTACTTGTAGGCACTGTAAGAAGTAACCCGGACATTAAGGGTATTCACACTAGAAACACCCATCATAAGATAGGGCTCTTCGCAGATGATGTGATATTATCCCTGTCAGAACCCATTACCTCAGCTGCTGAAGTTATTAGGATACTAGGAAAGTTCTCTCAAATATCATATTACAAGTTAAACAAAAAAAAAACCTAAAATGATGCACTTCAACCTCAACAATGATATTATCGAACAGATAGGTACTGCCACTTCTTTCTCATGGGAGAATGAATCTATGCCTTATCTTGGAGTGCTCCTCAATAAAAAATTAACAAAAATGGTTGCCAATAACATTAGTCTTCTGATTGAAAATATTCAAAAAGACTTGACACGCACCGCAAATAAGGATTTGTCGTGGTTGGGTAGAGTGGTATTCTTAAAGATGATGACATTACCAAAAATTTTATATATCCTTAGATCCATACCTTTTTAATGATCCCGGCAAATCAATTAAATAAACTCCAAAAAGTACTTAGTGACTTTATTTGGAACTATAAAAGGCCAAAAGTGAACAAAAACATTTTACTCAAACAGAAAAAAATGGGAGGTATAGGGCTCCCAAATATTAAAAATTATCATCTTTCTAACTTAATTAAACAGAGTCAGAGGCTAATAGAGGGAAGCAATTTATTTCCTTGGATGGATTTAGAGATGTCCTCTCTGTTAATTACCAACCCATAAAATCTTTAATTTTAACTCACCTAATCAACCCTTCTATCCCACCTCCAAACTCCCCTACTTTATACGCTACAATAAGAGCATGGAAAACTTTGGCCAAAACTCCGACTAATCTTAATAAAAATCATCTTCTTAGAAATACTCCCCTAAAAATTTTGGCGATTCTGGATAACTCAGAAATTTCCTCAACATGGCAGGAGTCAAATCTAAAAACGGTTGGAGACATCTTTAACGGAAAAGACTTTATAAAATTCCTGGATATAAAGATCAAACACAAGCTCCCAGACTCTGACTTTAAGGCCCTCATCAAATTTAGGGAAATTTTAAAGACAAAATTATTATTTACAAACCCCCTTTCTGAAATAACCTGCATGTTATTCTGTAACCCAACCAAAATGTCCCTATGGTGTTGTAAAAATATCTATAACTACTTCAATAACGATCTAACATTCCACAAAAGCAAATATATGCTAGAATGGGAAAAAGATTTGGGTAAGAGCTTTACGGATGAGGAATGGCAGAAAGCCATTTCACTAACCTATTCTTCAAATGCATGTGCCTCTCTCCATCAATCTCACTTCAAAATTCTCTCGCGTTGGTATCTCACTCCATGTAGACTTGCTAAATTTAATAGAGAGATGTCCCCTTTATGTTTGAGAGATTGTGACGAGAGAGGTACTCTACTTCACATTTTCTGGAGTTGTCCCAGATTGAAGAGTCTCTGGGAAAATATTTATAATCTAATTAATCAGATTACTAACTCCACAATTCAGGTAACTCCCCAAATGGCCCTGCTTTCACTTAATTTGTAAAAATTTGACCCTATATATAAACCTATCCTAACTCATTTATTTCAAGTTACTAGAAATCTTCTAGCTTCTAATTGGAAGAAACCTATGGTGCCCACTATCTCTGAGGTCGTAGAGACTACTTCTTTTCACAACAACTTCGAGAAGTACTTTGCTACCATTAACAATGCCTTTGCCTCCTATTACAGAAGATGGGATCACTGGAATAGTTTTATACAAGGTATTACATAAATAAATATTTATAACTATTTAAAAACCTTTTTTATAACATGAATCCTTTTATTCAGTCATGCATTCTTGACAATATGCCTATATTCTTGGAATGGAAGCCTGTTAACATGGTTGAGATTTGTTTACGTTCATTGTTCTTCCTTTTACCCACTCCCTCTTCACCTTGTTTTTCCTTGCCTCCACCTCCTCCCCTTTTTCATCCCCAATAAAGTAATTGTTTTACCTCCCCCTCCCCTCTCCTTTCTCTTTTCCTATACCTTTCCCCCCCAGATGAAAAGTTTTATTCATACAATAGATCAACACATGTATTCAAATAATGGTATGCTACGCATGATAATATCTTGATTGTGTGGATTTGATATGTTATTTTGTTAACCTTATTTTAATAAAAATATATGAAAACAAAAATACAGATAGGAGATAATTTGCAATTTTGAGAAGCCCCTTTTAATTTTCTTAATTCACATGTTCACCTTTTTAACTATCCCTCTTTTCCATCAGATCACTACTGTCCTCTCTTCGGCACAGTTTTTTGCCCTTCTATGGTCATTGGCTTCAACCTCCGTTTGTGTGGGTACCGCAAAGCCACGCAGAAGATAGTTGAAGCCAGTGCCCATAGAAGAGCAGAACACTTTGCAGAGGCAACACTGCGCACTCTTGAATTTTCAGAAACAAACCTAATGTCACACATGCAGCCAGGGGACCAATTTACATACAGAGGCTTTGGACATATACACTTTTGAAGACCTCTGTCCCACCCAGAGATCTTCACACCACATTTATATATAAGAAAATGTTGATTTTTATGGAGTAAGACATCGGATCACAGATATCAAGGTATTATTTTATTCATCTTTCTGTGTGCCCATATACAATGGCATGGCATGTAAAAGTTAGGGCACCCCTTGTCAAAATTACTTTTCTTGCAAACAGTTAAGCAGGTTGAAGATACAATGATCTCTATGAAGAGGGAAGCCAGGTTGTCATGATTCGCCTCCCTATCCACATGACTAGGGGGCGGAGCCTTCTCTCAGGCCTCACTTCCAGCCCCTGGATACCTTAAAAGCTGACACTTCCAGTGAACCAGCGCCGGCTATAAGCTTAGCTCTGCTTTGCCTGTGATGTGTAATGCTGCCACCAGGGGGAGCCAGAGCTCTGCAGCAGACGACACTACAAAGAGTAATGAGAACCAGGAAGGAAATGCACAGCGTTCTCATGCACTGCCTAATCAGCACAGCTGAGAGGCAGAACTGCAGGGTTTGTGAGGAATAGTCAGACAGGCTGGGTCAGACACCGTACGGGCAGAAGCAAGACCGGAGGAGCAAGCAGAAGCGAAGTCAAAGTCAGGCTAAGGTCAGTACCGAGGAAGCAACCGAGTGGGGAATAGGAGGGGGGGACACAGGACAGGAGGGATGACCAGGGGACAGAACACAGACAAGGGCACGGGGGCACAGGAACAGACAGATCAGGATATCACTCACAGGACCAGCAATCACAGGCAAAGCAGAGCTAAGCTTATAGCCGGCGCTGGTTCACTGGAAGTGCCAGCTTTTAAGACATCCAGGGGCCGGAAGTGAGGCCTGAGAGAAGCTTCCGCCCCCTAGCCATGTGGATAGGGAGGCGAATCATGACACAGGTGATTCCCAACAGAGCTTCTCCTTACTTCATAAAATGTGTATGTCCTTGTGATGCTCCCGTTGGGGCATGTGGCATTTACAACTACATCTGGTGCCATATTCATGTTCACTTGCTGTGTCCTCGTCATAGATGGGGGAAAGATGACACAAAGCACACACCAGACTCTTGTAAATAAACAGGAACCACTTTATTGAAGGTCACAGCTTCTCTTCTGCTTCAGGCCATCAGTACCCTTCGTGCTGTTACCGCTCTTCTAGGGGTGAAACTTTTTCCTTGCTTGGACTCGCCCTGTAAACTATCCTTCAGCAGCTGAGTCCTATGTGTGCTTCCTCACCCGGTAACCTTCAGTGCGGCTGCCATGTCTCACTCAGGCCATCGAACGACTAAGGAAATCCCGATCAATTCAGGGTCCTGTCAGCAGTGTTTATATCCCGACATCCCACCAATCCTAGGACACTCTACAGCCCATCCACAGGGCGAGGTCTCGACACAAGGACGTTTCCTACCTTCCTAGACAGTCATTACTTACAGCAAGATGGAATTGCAGCTGTATATTGCTCAGGCCAAAAGACTACTACTACTCCAGCAGGATACAGCTAAACCCCCACTAGGTGGAGGCAACACAGGTGCAGGTGGAGCCATTCACACTCACTTTCAAATATGGAGGAGGTGATGGCTGGATGGTAAAACTGCACACTGGTGAAGCCAGTTTACCATCCAGCCATCACCTCCTCCATATTTGAAAGTGAGTGTGAATGGCTCCACCTGCACCTGTGTTGCCTCCACCTAGTGGGGGTTTAGCTGTATCCTGCTGGAGTAGTAGTAGACTTTTGGCCTGAGCAATATACAGCTGCAATTCCATCTTGCTGTAAGTAATGATATTCTTTTTTGCTTTTTTATAATATATATATATATATATATATATATATATATATATAGGTCCAGAAATATTTGGACAGTGACACAATTTTCGCGAGTTGGGCTCTGCATGCCACCACATTGGATTTGAAATGAAATCTCTACAACAGAATTCAAGTGCAGATTGTAACGTCTAATTTGAAGGTTTGAACAAAAATATCTGATAGAAATTGTAGGAATTGTACACATTTCTTTACAAACACTCCACATTTTAGGAGGTCAAAAGTAATTGGACAAATAAACCAAACCCAAACAAAATATTTTTATTTTCAATATTTTGTTGCGAATCCTTTGGAGGCAATCACTGCCTTAAGTCTGGAACCCATGGACATCACCAAACGCTGGGTTTCCTCCTTCTTAATGCTTTGCCAGGCCTTTACAGCCACAGCCTTCAGGTCTTGCTTGTTTGTGGGTCTTTCCGTCTTAAGTCTGGATTTGCGCAAGTGAAATGCATGCTCAATTGGGTTAAGATCTGGTGATTGACTTGGCCATTGCAGAATGTTCGACTTTTTTGCACTCATGAACTCCTGGGTAGCTTTGGCTGTATGCTTGGGGTCATTGTCCATCTGTACTATGAAGCGCCGTCCGATCAACTTTGCGGCATTTGGCTGAATCTGGGCTGAAAGTATATCCCGGTACACTTCAGAATTCATCCGGCTACTCTTGTCTGCTGTTATGTCATCAATAAACACAAGTGACCCAGTGCCATTGAAAGCCATGCATGCCCATGCCATCACGTTGCCTCCACCATGTTTTACAGAGGATGTGGTGTGCCTTGGATCATGTGCCATTCCCTTTCTTCTCCAAACTTTTTTCTTCCCATCATTCTGGTACAGGTTGATCTATAAGGCATAAAGTTAAAGATGACATTTTCTTTGTATTTTGCGAAAAAAAAAATCATCTTTCATACTTCAAAATTAACAATAAAAGTGTCACGCTGTACTCTAAGATGTACAATAGCAGTACAGCGCAGTAATGTGGGACTGAGAGGATTCCTGAAACTATCTGACAAGGTAGTTAGCTGGTAAACCACTAGGGGGCGTAAAAGTGGAGGAAACCTATGAGCAGGGAATTCCCTAGCAGAGGTAATACTAGTCAAGCCCACCAGATGGCAGTAGAATCGTCAGAAAGCCGTGTCACAACATGAGGTCTTGTAAATACACAAGGGCAAAGTCTAAACGTAGTCAGAGGGAAGCAAATAGTCAGTAGCCGGGAAATCAGAGCCTAGAAGCGAGGGGAAGTGGGAAGACAAGACAGAATTAAGGTAAACAGATAAGGAATGAACAGGGAGACAGCGGGAGAGACACTGATGGAAACAGACAACAGAGGAGGTTAACAGGTCAGGTGAACACGGAGGTCAGGAGGGGGCAGGGCAGACAACAGGTCACTCAAGAGTAGAACTCAGCAGAGCCAGAAGTATCACTGGCAAAGTCCAAGAGAAACAGTGCCCTAATAAAGCAGCCTGACCTCCAGAACGAGGTAGGAAGGATTAACCCTTAACGTGACCTGCATCAGAAGTGAAACTAAAAAAAGGCTCAGCTCCAGCTGAGCCAGGAGTCAATCATGACAAACGGAGAAATGAGCCTATGCAAAGGTGTGGGCACTCTGCTTGGTTAGTACTTACTAGCACCCCTTTTGGCAGGTATCACAGCCTGTAAAAGCTTTTTGTATCCAGCCAAGAGTCTTTCAATTATTGTTTGATGGATTTCATCCATTCTTCCTTGGAAAAGTCTTCCAGTTCTGTGAGATTCCTGGGTCGTCTTGCATGCACTGCTCTTTTGAGGTCTAACCACAGATTTTCAATGATGTTCAGATCAGGGACTGTGAGGGCCATTGTAAACCTTCAGCTTGCACCTTTGAGGTAGTCTATCGTGGATTTTGATGTGTGTTTAGGATCATTATCCATTTGTAGAAGCCAGCCTGATTTTCAACTTCAGCATTTTTACAGATGGTGTTATGTTTTCATCAAGAATTTGTTAAAATTCATTGAATCCATTCTTGCCTCTACTTGTGGAATGTTCCCCATGCAATTGGCTGCAACACAACCCCAAAGCATGATTGATCTATTCCCATGCTTAATGGCTGATGAGATGTTATTTTTCTGAAATGTTGTGCCCTTTTTTCTACACACACCGTTATATTTTAACCTCATAGGTCCACAGGACTTGTTTCCAAAATGGATCAGCTTATTTAGATGTTCTTCTGCATACTTCTGTCCCTGAATTTTTTTGGTGAGGACTCAGGAGAAGTTTTCTTCTGATGACTCTTGTATGAAGGCCAGATTTTTGCAGGTGTCTCTAAACAGTACAGCAATGTACCACAACTGTAGAGTCTGCTAAATCTCCCTGAAGGTCTTTTGCAGTTCAGCTGCTCTCACATAAATTGAACAACTCTCACTGAAATTTTGCTTGGTCTTCCAGGCATTATCTTGACCTCCACTGTACCTGTTAAATGTAATTTCGTAATTATATTTCAAACTGCGGAAAGGGCAAATTGAAAGCGCTTTTCTATCTTCTTATATACTTCCTCTGCTATGTTGGCCTCCACTATTTTCATTTTCAGAGTGCTAGGCAGCTGCTTAGAAGAACCCATGACTGCTGTTTTTGGCACAAAGTCTGGCTTTTATAAAGCTGTGAAATTTGCATCACCTAGCCTTTCCTAACTATGATATTGAGAAAACCATAACCCTAATAGGCTAATTAAGGTTTGAAACCTTGGTCAAAGTTATCTGAGCACACACATCTCAAAGGGTGCCCAAACGTTTGCATCTTTCCATTTTCTTGTTTTGTAATTTTTCAATTATAAAATATGAATATTTATTTGGGAGTAAAACAAAGTAAATGTGCATTTTTTAACTTTAAACCTTTTAGAGAAAATTACATCTTCAATTTGCTTATCTGTTCACAATAACAGTAATTTTGACCAGGTGTGCCCACACGTTTGCATGGCACTGTAGATTGCTTAGCAGGGATGATCTTTTAGACAGATTCCCTTTAAAGTATATTACAGTTGATGGAATAGAAAGTGTTATTAAAGATCTATAACTCTAACAGATTTCTTTCTATTAATAGATTTTAACTTGGGATGACTGATAAATGATATATTTTTCATCACTATTGTACGATTTTCAGGAGCCTTGTACTCTTGAGACTTGTACTGTAGGTTTATGGTCTGACTAATTATCTTTTATTGCATCTTTCTGTTTCAGTTTGTACTTTCACTGAACTTTTGCCTGCTCCTCTTTTTTGTATCACTAACCTACTAATATTTCAGATAATCAGAGACACTTGAACTGTCATCAGATTTTACAATACAAGCTGCATACACTGGAAATCAAAATTAGAGAACAATGTTGAGCATTTGTTTTTTTTTCCCCAGAAATAATGTAATCTACATTGATCAACATTTAAAGTTTGTTTTTTTTGTAAGGTGTACACCATGCCACTAGAACAACGTTTTACAAAGGATCCAAAGTTCCCTAAAACCTTTATTTTGCCCAAAACGTGATGATCATAATTTGAGAACAATGACTGTAGCACAGAAAAATATTATAACTAAATTTTCTGAAGGTAACAACAGTCAATCAGTAAGAAGTGTACAGGCCTTTGCTTTGAATGATTTCAGCACATCTGCGGCCACAGGACATCACTAGTCTCTTACACTGCTCTGGTGTGATTTTGGTCCATTCTTCCTCCTGTCTCTTCCACAGTTCTTTGACAGTTGTGGGTGTCTTGGCCATAACTTTGTCACCAAGGATTTTCCAGAGGTTTTCATTGGGTTTAGATCAGGACTCTGGCATTGCCATTTCATTGTTTCAATATTTTCTGTTTTAAGGAACTGCTTTACCTGTTTTGCTGTGTGACAGGGGGCATTGTCCTGCATGAAAATTGCTGGCTGGTGAGTGATGAACGCAAGTAAGGAACCATGTGTTGCTCAAGAAGGTTCTGATACACACTTGCATTCACTCTGAGGCCTCCAACACACATCCGTGAAAAACATGCACGTGTCATACGGTCCGTTTTTCAGGTCCATGATCCGTTTTTAGGTCAGTTTTTATGGTTTGTATGGCATCTGTGTGAATGGCGTATGCTAGGCGTATGTGCATGTGAAATGTCCGTGTGTGCGTGAGTAACGTAACTGACATGTGTTTGTGTTTCCCATGTGAAATGATCCGTGTGTGAGGCAAAATGACGTTGATACATGTCGGCTGACAGCAGACAGAGTTGCGCGATAAGAATGAAGTCGGGTGAAATTCATCCGACTTCCTTGTCATACCGTGGCTCTGTCTGGGTGTCGCGTACTGATTAGCGGTCACCCGTGAAGCACTCACCGGTGACCGCTAATCCCCTGAGTGACTGAAGTCAGCGGCTTGATTAGCGCTGCCGTCACTCAGTTTTCCCGCGGCTAGCTGGATCCGCCACCTGTGACCGCAACTCACCTGTGACTTCATCGCTGTCACTCGGGCGACTTGCAGTCACAGTTGGAGGATCCAGCAGTGGCCGCGAGTAACCTGAGTAACAGCACAGCTGATCGCGCGGCTCACCTCAGTTGCTGTGTGGATCTGGCAGGAGCGGCGGGGTTCTTCTGCTGCTCCTGTCACCTTCATGTAGCAGAGCTGGAAGCGACGCGGGACCTCCGTGGATTACGCCAGACATGGATGGCTTTTTCGGGCTTAATAAAGTGGTGAGCGAGGGTATTTGTTAGTGTTTATTATTCCAAATAAAGGATTTCTTCGGGTGTATGTGTTTATTTACTGTAACTTACAGATTAATCATGGAAGGTATCTCGGGGAGACGCCTGACATGATTAATCTTGGACTTAGTGGCAGCTATGGGCTGCTGCCATTAACTCCTTATTACCGCGATTGCCAACACACCAGGGCAAATCGGGAAGAGGCGGGTAGAGTCCCAGAACTGTCGCATCTAATGGATGTGGCTATACTGGGCGGCTACTGGCTGATATTGTTAGGCTGGGGGGCTCCCCATAATGTGGAGCTCCCCATCCTGAGAATACCAGCCTTCAGCCAATTGACTTTACCCTGGCTGGTATCAAAATGAGGGGGACCGCACGTCGTTTTTTTAAAATTAATTATTTATTTATTTTCTTGCTCGATATTGACATGCCCACCGGCGGCTGTGATTGGTTGCAGTGAGACAGCTGTCACTCAGCGTGGGGACGTGTCTCACTGCACCCAATCATAGGCGCCAGTGGGTGGGGAAAGCAGGGAATACGAGATTGATTAATGAGCGTCCGGCTTTTTCAAAATAGTTAAAGCCGCCAGAATTTTTCTAACAGCTGTTTAGCGCCGTGCCGGTGATCGGGGAACGGTGAGTATGAGAGAGGGGGAAGACTGACCGACATGGACAGAGAGAGAAAGTGACAGACAAGACAGAGAGACAGACCGACGGACTGAGGGAGATTGTCCGACATACACAGAAAAAGAAAGAATGACCGACATCGCTAGAAAAAAGCACAAAACGTACACTGAGCATATGGAGATGCATCCGTGTCACGTACGTGTGCTCACGGACCTATAGACTTCCATTGGGTCAGTGTGTGCGTGTTCCGTGCAGAAAACGGACATGCTTCCGTGCAAAACGGAAACACATACGTATCACGGACACGGACACACGGACCATATGGAATAACGCACGTGTGACCTCAAACATAGCATAACAATGGTGCACGTTTGTCCGTGTCTCCGGTATATACGAAAAAGGACCAAACACGCACGTGTTTCACGGATATGTGTTGGAGGCCTGACATGTAGCTGTATGAGAGGTTCAACTCCTGCTGCAGAAAACATTCCCCAAACCATGACACTTCCTCCACCACTTTTCACTAACTTATTAACACACTTTGGGTTCAGGTTTTCCCTAGTTTGGTTATGAATATAATTTTTCCCATTAGACCCAAATAAATTACACTTGCTTTCATCTCTAAAATTAACTGTCAGCCACATCTCCTCTGCCCATACAACATGCTCCTCACCAAAGTTGATTCTAGCCTTTTGATTCTTCCTGCTAATGAGAGGTTTGGTCACTGCAGAGTGGGTTTTCAGTTAGAGATGAGTGAGTACCGAAATATTCATAATCGTTATACTCATATCGAGTACTTTGTAATACTTGCGTTTTCGTTCTGAATAGCGAGTACAATGCAAGTCAATGGGAAATGGGCGTAATTTTCTGCTAGACTCAAATAAGAGGTCTGGGGGATGGGAAAGTGATGAAACTGAATGGGGAGAGAATGGAGAATATGCCTGCATGCATTTCTGACTCACATATGTTTCTTTCTTTCTCTACTCCGCTGTGGTGATCGGTAAGTATTAGCACGGCAAGCAAATCACAGTAATACCACAACCAAGATGGCTGCGGCATTATTGTGAAGCCCAGCATGTTTAGTTGCTGCAAATTAGGTGCCAGACCTGCTGGGCAGGATATGCGAATATCATGAGATGAGTACACAAAAACTCACAATGTAACAAGTAAATCCAATACCGTCCTATCCGTACGAGTAGCAAATAGTAACAATTACACTCGCATATCACTACTTTCAGTCTAAATACTCTTAAACGTCATGACACTGTATGACGAGACAGATCCTTACCCTGTTCAGTGCTGAACTGGTGAGCAATTCCTGCTGCAGTGTTGAAATGATTACCCATGGAGAGTTTCTGCATTATCCTGTCCGCTCTTGTATTTGTCTTTCGATGGTGACCAGCCTTCTTGGGGGACTTGAAAGAGTTTGTGATGTTGTAAAGATGCAATATTCTCAAAATCACAGACTTGGAATGATCACCTTCACTTGCTATGACTGACAGGGTCACCTCTTTGGCCTTCTTCTGGACAACCTGTTGCCGGAGGGTTCCAGCCACTTTGGAACGGCACACCATTTTTGCAAAGTCATTGTAAACTGGAAAGTTATTCTGCCAGTTAAATAGGGTTTGTCAGATAATAATTAAAGAAATTAGCACATGGTGCCAGATTAACACCAATAACTTGCAGGTATCTGAAAGTGTTCTCTAATTTTGATCAGTGTTCTTTAACATTTATCTCATTTCTGAGAAATTTTTCATGAGTTTTTAAAAAATAAGTACACCAGCCTTATAACATCTAAGCGATTTATTTTAGAATATATGCTGTTTGTATTGTAAAATTTAGTGGCAGATCCAGTGTAACAATTTAACACAACATCATGTACATGATTGCAGAGTTAACCATATGTGAAGGGCGCTCTGGAGCTGAATTCTCTGCACATGCAGCAGATACCAGCTATGTTAAAGGGATTGTCCCACAAACAAAGTCCTTTTTAATAAATACATTTTAGCATAATAATACATTTCACAATTGTATGTGTTAAAAAGAAATGCTTCTGTACTGAATCTTATAAATGTGTTCCTGGTATGTACTATGTTATGGCGGTGTCTGACCATGTAGGAACGAGGTCTGCTCATACCACATCTCCTGGTCAGAGGAAGATAATGTTAAGGTGAACTCTTAACCAGAGATCACTAGTTGCCTACTGCCTGGCCAAATTGATATGGGCCAAGTGCATGCATAAAAGAATTCCCACCAGACACAGTCGGATATGAAATCTCTTCTTGGTCACAGTAAAGATGGCACCAAACAGAACAGGGAAGAGCATGCGTCCTCTTGATATAGGCTAGGGGCGTACACAAGTTCAGATATGCACATTTAGTGGGACAGTTCATAAGCTAGCCAATGGGGAGATCCGTGTTGCTGTTGATGGGCGGGTCTGACTCCAGTGGATGAAACCATGGTGATGGGAGGGACGTCATTTAGTGGATCCATGCTGATGGTTTGGTCTGTGATGTCATCTGATCTGTGGGTTGGTCTTCTAGCTTGACCAGGGGTCTTCCCTTATATGGTGGTCTTTTTTCATCTGGACATTCCTTGCATTCCAAGCAAGGTGTGGTGAACAGGAAATGGCAGCCATCTTTATATCTTTGTCATGTGTATGATCTGAAACCTGAATTATGTAAGGCAAATCGACATATTTCCCACAATCCCTTGTCAAGAAGTTAATTAAGTATTTGATGGAAAGGTCCTCCTCAACAATAGTAAAAGAGTATACAGACATTACAGCAGGAGATCACAGATGTTGCTTTTTGTGAGGTAAAACATGTTCAAGAACAGGCATGGAAATGTTTTACCTTACAAATAATTAGCTGAGATCCCATATTGTCCTGCCTGTATAATCTTTTGCTTCCTCCCCTTGCCAGGAAATTTGGTATGTTCAATCCATGTTCCTGCATGGTCAGATACAGCCATTACATAGTACATAACAGCGGCACATACGGTCATGGCTGAAAGAGACTACTTTCACCTTTCAAATACGCAGACTGACTGAATACAAGTCCATAATGACCTGTGATGCTAATTACTAGATACACCTTAGGTTAATGTGTTTCTATGATCAAATTGTTTTTAACCTTTTCTAGGAGTGCCATCATGTTTATCAAGGCCATTTTCATCATTATATTTTTTTATTTCTGTTGAACTACAATTCCAAAGCTACGTGGTCAGTTTAATTCCCTGCTGAGCTACAGCCTGGTCAGTCACTGTCCAAATGCTTATGGTCTTTCACTTTTACTTGTTTCCATTTGGTTTGTGGTTGTTAGGTATTCGCACTTTCTCATTTTCTCTGTCCTACCACATCCCAGGTGGGTCTATTTATGCTCTCCTGAAACTACCCTTCTCTGCTGGCTATATTCCTATGTGGATTGTACTAAGGAGTTCTAACCCTGTTGTTACAATGTCTCTACTTTTGGTCTTCCCATTCAAGTTTCAGCGATTGATAATTCTCCCCTTTCACAAAGTCATATTACTTCTAAGATCGAGAATGTATGCATGAACGTTGAAGCATTACACTTGGAATCCATTTCATTAATGGTTTTTCCTTCTTTACCTGCTAAACTAGTGTTAGGCTTGCCCTGGTTAGTTAAGCACAATCCTACTTTCATTTGGGAGACCCATGAGATTAGATCCTGGGATGACTCTTGTTTTTCTGGATGTCTATCTGGATTCTTAGCTTCTGTGAGGTCTTATCTTCCAGAATTCATTCAGGACTTCAATGATGTTTTTCCGAGATTGAGTGTGATATTCTTCTGCTCTATAGGACATATGATTGTGCTGTTGACTTCATACCTAGTGCTAAAATGCCTAAATCTTATTTGTTTAACCTCTCTTCCTGAACGAATATATTCAAAAGTATCTGGCCAAGGGTCATATATGTAGTGCCCCTGAGACCCTCAGGGCACTACAGGGAAATGCATCCTCTTGGGGATGCAGGACCTACCCCCAGGAACTTGGAACACCAGTTCCAGCAACACCAACACATACCAATATCCTAGTTACCACTCCGCACCAGGGGGCACTGCCTAGTCAGACAAGGGGAAGGGCCTCCTAGATGGCGGTGCCTGACCAGGGAACTAGACAGAGCCTGGTGGGAGGGGACCGCAGTCAGTCTACAGTCAGTCTGAAGTAGAGAGTGAAGTGTACAGATGTGCCTAGAGCTGGGTTGTGTAATGGTGGCCCGGGGGCACAGGAGAGTGGTCGCCAGGGCGGGTACATCTGAGTACCACTGGGACCAGAGCACGCATGGAGCACAGGCCCCTACATCAGGTGACAGTTTCAGATGGCCTGGCAAATACCTGCAGAGTGAGGTGACCTTCATGGACCTCACTAGCTCACAAATCCGGGGGCATCAGCGGTAAAGCAAGGATCAGGGTTCGGGACACAGACCACCCCTACAAGGTCCACACTGCCCGCCGTACGGAGAAGGAGACTGCCACCACAAAGGGACAGTCGGGCCCCAAACGCTCCACGATATGGGGACCCAACCACACTGAGAGTGACGGGGACAGAGCAACCGAGTCATCAACTGGCACTGGAAATACAGGGACCTGAAACAGCCGTCCAAGGGTCAAGAGTGAGTAGAGACTGTTAACTACAACCCACGGTGTGGTCTCCCTTATTACTCCATCATAGATCTCCCAGGCTCAGCCCTTCCTGCGGAGAGCCTACCACCACATCTGCCATTACCACCAGTCCTGGGGGACAATCAACTAAGCAGCGGCGGTTCCACAACATTAACCGCAACCCACAGGTGGCGTCACACAAATTACTTTAATCTCCCCTGTAAATACTCCCCATTAAAAAGCACCCAGGGCTCGGAACCGGGCAACGGCCACCAAAGTGACATTCCCCAATGATACATTGCCCGGGGCCAAGTACCCCATTCCCTGGGCGACACATATACAACCTTCCACCTCTCCAGTCACCGTAGGGTACATTTTTGTCAAAAAGAAAGATGGAGGATTGTGTCAATGCTTGGATTTTAAATAAGATTTAGATAAATAGGATCATGATCCATAATCCTTATCCCTTACCTGTTTGATTAACTACCTGGAGCTAAATGGTTTTCTAAACATGACTTTAGAGGGGCATATTGTATAACCTCATACGTGTATGGCAGGGTGAAGAGTGAAAAACAGCTTTCAATATGCATGAAGGTCATTTAGAAAATTTGGTGATACTGTTCGGGTTGACCAATGCTCTGACACTGTCCAGCATCATGGTGTAATGCTTTGTTGCATGCACCACAGCGTTCAGTAGTAAATGCTGTATGCACATGCTTGCTTGAAGTGTTTTTATAACCAGCTCCAAAGCAAAACAAGAGTTGGTTGAATAGGGCAAGTTCTCATTCCATTTGTAACCTGGCAGTATATATATATTTGATTTGAATATACCTATGAATGGTTGTTCAGTGCTAATAGGCTTGATCTTTATAAGCATAACTCCAAATTCCAGGTTTGAATGCATAGACTAAAGGCTGCTTTACACGTTACAATTAATCGTGCGATTGCATTTGCGATTGCACCCGCCCCCATCATTTGTGCGGCACGGACAATTTCTTGCCCGTGTCGCACAATGCTGTTATCCCCCGTTACACATACTTACCTTCCAAACGACCTTGCTGTGGGCTGCGAACATCCACTTCCTGAAGGGGGAGGGACGTTCGGCGTCACAGCGACGTCACACAGCGGCCGGCCAATAGAATCAGAGGGGCGGAGATGAGCGGGACGTAAACATCCCGCCCACCTCCTTCCTTCATCATTGCCGGCGGGATGCAGGTAAGCTGCAGTTCATCGTTCCCGGGGTGTCACACGGAGCGATGTGTGCTGCCTTGGGTACGATGAACAACAGGACATGTGATTTTTAGAAAATGAGCGACGTGTCAGCGATGAACGAGAAGGTGAGTATTTCTGCTCGTTCATAGCTGTCACACGCTACGATATCACTAACGATGCCGGATGTGCGTCACTTACGACGTGACCCCGCCGACATCTCATTAGATATATCGTAGCGTATAAAGGCTTCTTTATAGAATACCTAATACACAGCTAAAGGTAGTCATTTTTGCTGCTCAGGTTTATTAAGTAGAGATGAACGGACCCATTGAAGTTTGGGTTCAGTGGGTTCAGTAAGACTTTAGATAAAGTTCAGTTCAGGACCCGGACTTGACCTGAACCCCATTGGAACTGACGAGTTCAGCTCTTTGCTCACAAACAGAGCACTTATGGGGGAGGCAGGGATGTTTTTTTTCATTATTTTTTTTGTTCACATTACATCCGATAACTCTGATTTTAACCCCATTGTGAGTCATTCAAACACTGCAAGTGGCTCGCACTGGACCGGGCATACCCGAGCACAGTGATGCTTGCTTGAGTGGTTAGCATACATAAAGCATCTGAACTCTAACCCTGATTTTTTTTTGTAAAGTCCGTGTTTAGTATGAAAACCAAACTTTAGTATTCCGGTCCACTCATCACTATTAATAAGTGATGCACGAGTGTGTGCTGATTTTCAGTGGCGTAACTAGAGTTTGATGGGCCCTGGTGCAAGGTTTGGCCCGGGGCCCCCCCTCCACGAGCACTTGGGGTACGGGATAATGGCACCGACACTTGGGGTACAGGATAATGATGCTGACATTAGCCTCTTTCCTTCAGCACCTAGGTTTCCCATGATCTGAAATCCCTCTTTCTATCAGCACCCAGCTTTTCTATGTTCTAATACCCATCTTGTCCTCGGCACCCAGCTTTCCCATGCTCTGCATCTTTCCCTCAGCACCCAGTTTTCCCATATATGAGGATGGAAAGCTGGGTGCTGAGAGAAGATGTATAGCAGAGCATGGGAAAGCTGGGTGCTGAGGGAAGGAGCCTTTTTCCCTCAGCACAAAAAATTACCATCCCATGCTTGTGACTTTGTCCCCCGCTCGTATTTAGTTCTCAAAATACAATAATGGCCCCAACATAGCCTTCGATATGGTATAAAGGGTCCAAGATAACCATTCTTATATTAGAATGCAGCCCTATAATCCTCAATGTATTCTAATGTATTTCCCATAGTCCTCCACGTATAAAGTAGCCCTTATAACCCTCCAATCATTATAATGCAACTCCCATAGTCCTCCATGTATTATAATTCAACTCATAGTACTCCATATATTATACTGTACCACATGGTCTTCCATATATTATAATGCACCCCCATAGTCCATGTATAAGTTAGCCACCATAGTCCTCAATATATTATACTGCAGCCTCCATAGTCCTATATGTATTATAATGCAGCCCTATAAACCTTCATATTACATTATGCAGCCCCATAGACCTCCGTGTGTAGTGCAGCCCCATAGAACTCCATGTGTAGTGCAGCTGTGACGCCCTGGGCAAGCCAGGGTTCACAGGTCATAACACCACCACACCCTACACCCCGGATAGGTACCTACACCCGGATAGGTACACCAAAGCTACACAAAAATCCTTGTTGCCTTCCTCCAGGGGCTGATGTCCACACCAGGGGGTGGGCCAGGCGGTTGGCTCCGCCCACCGAGGAGTACACAGTCCTGGAGGCGGGAAAACACAGGCAGTCAGAAAAAGTTAGAGTTGAGGAGAGTGAAGTGGTAGAGGAGCAAGTGAGAGTAGTGACAGTAAAAGTGACAGTTGAGAAAGCCTGAAGTTGGTCCGGGTGTGTGCCCCGGACTGAGAACAGCAAGGTTAGCAGACGGCGGTGACTGTCTGCAGGAGAGGCTGCTTGGAGGTTGCCGAAAGGACCGTGGACGGGTGGTGGCCCGGCGGTACCGGAGCGGTATACGAAGAGAAGCCAGCACCATTGGCAGGGGCCTTTAGGATCCCGGCAAGGCTAGGAGTCGCCGTGAATTTGCCAAATCCGTCAGTGAAGGGGACCTCCGGGTCTCCCAACAACTAAGTCCCAATTGAAGGCAACAGTCCAACCGTAGGAGAGAGACACCGCCACCGCCAAGGCACCAGTTTCTCAGGGCCAGCGCCTGCGGGCACAGAGGGGCTCCTCCGGCCCATATCCAAGTCGGGGAGCGGGTTACCGGTGGGAACCCACCGCTACCAACATTACACTAGGTGCAGGGACAGAGACCGTCACCGTCAACTACCGGGGAAAAGCAACAGCAGCCGTCCGTGGGAACCATCTTTCCAGCCGTGTGTTTTACCGAGAACTGTGTCACCGTCTCAGGCTGAGTGAGTACCACAGTGCCGTGAGGCACAGCGCTGCCCCCGCGTCCCTGCACCCCACCAAGCCCTGCACCGGCCCTGCCATCCAGCATCCCCCACCTCATCACTGGGCCCCGGGACAACCACCCCCTACCCACGGAGGGGAAAACTAACAGCTTTGCTGCTCCCTGTCACCGCTCCCGGGATCCCCATACAGAGCAGCGGTGGTGTCCACACAATCACCACAACCGTGGGTGGCGTCACGGACAATAAATAATCCCAAAAACCAATCCCTTTTCACTCACGGGTGAGGAGCGCCGCTCGAGTCCCTGGGATCCTGCCCATCGCTCGAGCCACCAAGCAGCAGCAGGCCGCAGCAGCACCGGCAGCCGGACCCGAGCAGTGGGAGAGCGCAGCGTCCCCTCCTCCACCCGCGACACAGCCCCAAAGAAATCCATGTGTAATGCAGGCTCTATAGTCTTCCATGTATAATGCAGCCCCATAGACCTCTATGTGTAATTCAGCCCCATAGACTTCCATGTGTAATGTAGCCCCATAGACCTCCATGTATAATGCTGCCCCATAGATCTTTATGTATAATGCAGCCCCCATAGGCTGCTGGCTACCGTGTACTCTTGAGTAAAAAAAACAAACAATAAGCCCTCACCTCTCCTTGTTCCCCCGCTGCTCCGTCCTCACCTCTCTCCTCGTTCCCCTGCAGCTCCGGTCACTGTCCTCCCGCCCTGCAGTCAGCAGTCTGAGCCCGGGCTGCAGTCGCACAGTGGTGATGTCACCACCCTCGGCTGCACTGTGACGTTGAGTGCAGGCAGGCACATTGGGAGAATGGTGGAGCATGGAGCGGAGCGCTCCGCTCCATGCTTTACCATTGGTGTGTGCAATGACAGGTGAGGGGGGGCCCGGTGCCACTGCTGCTGATACCGGGCCCCCCTGACTCATATAGTGGCCGCGTGGTTCCTGATCTGCAGGGCGGGCCCCTAAGCCTGTGAGCCTGGTCACGATGGCGACCTCTACAACCGCGGTAGTTACACCCCTGCTCATTTTGGTAATACTCTAATAAACAAAAAAACAAAAAAACAAGGCGAGTGAACCAGTAGAATCCCTGATTTTTTATCTGACCTACATCTCACTTACATTATCATTTGTACAATCGTTACATAGACTGCATTCCTGATATAGAATATGTATATATGAAAAGGGCACTTAACAAATATACATAAGAAATTCTGGATTAAAGTCTGCTTTTCAGATTTAAAATGACTGCAGCCTATATCCATGTGTATGGAGCAGTGATAGAAGTAACTCAGCTGTGAACCTGATTTTAAATGATAATGTGACGCTCCTGGACTATCAGGCCATCACAGGGTATTGTTCAATCTGCCCTTTCATGCAATATCCCCCTCCTTCATGGTTATTGGTCCCCAACTACATGGTGCTGCCTACAACAGCTGATTAAAATCCTAGGTACACTCTACACCACACCCACCAGACACACCAGTGGACGGCCTGAGTGGAATAGGGTCGCCCACTTGGGGGGTTGGTTAGGGGAGGTCAAGAGTGTCAGAAGAAGGAGAAGCAGTTTGGAAGTGAAGGAGAGAGGAGGTCAGGATCAGGGCTCCTAAGAAGCGGTCTAGGTAACAGACGGTGGTCTGGACCTAGAGAAGCTGGACCTCCCGTCACAGGGGATCGTGGCAAGGGGCACGGAATTGTCGAGGAGAACAGCCGGCGGCCTTGTACTATCACCGGGCTGGGACCAAGGCACGACTGGGTACGTCGACCCTAGGTCAGGGAGTAGCTTCAGGCAACCTGACAATTACCCGACAAGAACGGAGCCTTCAAGATCCGCTCTCCATCCGCTCCAAAATCGGGGTACTAGCGTAACGAGGGGGATAGGACTTTCCACTAAAACGGTCCAGGAAATCCCAAGCGTGAACTCTGTGAGCAAGCTCCCACACTTAGCCATAGTGGGGAGCAGGACCCGACTAGTTACATACTACCGGGACCAACGTGAAGTAAAAATAGTGCCAGGAGGCAGGTCATGGATCACCTGGCAGCACCATTGGTGACGGGACCCGAACTAGCTCCTCTCAGCGGTAGTGGTATCCAGAACTTTGGTTTATCCAGTTGTCGGTGTCAGCTTTATGGACTGAGTGAGTACGCAAGTGACCCCTTCACTCCCCACGGCACTTCCCGAACACCATCACCGAGTCCCGGGGCATCCCCCCTACCCGTGGAGGGTTCTAACACTTGGCTGCCCCAATCCATCACCCCCGGGTACTCCCAACAGCAGCGGTGGTACTCCCAAATTACCACATACCACGGGTGGCATCACAAACTCTAACACAATCACCTGTAAATACCCCCTTCATTTGAGTGGCCGCACGACCCCCGGGTCTGGAGACCCCTCGAGCCACCGCGGATCCGGATCTGAGCAGTCCGGCTGCTGACACGGGGGGCGGCACACCTCCATTCCATTCATGGCCTGTACATAACTGCAGGATATAGAAATTCTACAAGAAAATGGAATGCAAGACAGGCCTGAGCAATGTAAGGTGCAACATATGAAAAAATGTAAATCCAATACTTAAGAAATAACCCAAATATAGCTATAGTGCTCCTGCTATTGTCGCCAGTTAGTACCAAAGAGGCAATTAAAATACCATCTAAAATGGGTATACACCCAGTTCTGGCCCGAGGCCATATTGTCCAATAGCACCGCTCCTGACTGTTCAGCTGATCAGTTTACACTTTTATGTCATATCAAAAGTCTATGCCATTAATATCTGTAAGGGGAGATTACACGTCCGTGGCTCCCAATTATCAGGAGAATGGGCGTATCTTTCCCACATGTTCTGCACAGTTACATAACAGCCAGAGTGCATGTATAAGACGTGAGCACAGGTATATAACAGCCAGAGTGCCCATGTAAGGAGCGAGCACAGGTACATAATAGGCAAAGTGCGTTTGTAAGGAACGAGCACAGGTACATCACAGCCAGAGTGCGTGTGTAAGGAGCGAGCACAGGTACATAACAGCCAGAGTGCACGTGTAAGGAGCAAGCACAGGTACATAACAGCCAGAGTGCACGTGTAAGGAGTGAGCACAGGTACATAACAACCAAAATGTGTGTGTAAAGAGTGAGCACAGGTACATAACAGCTAGAGTGCGCATGTAAGGAGTGTGCACAGGTACATAACAGCTAGAGTGCGCATGTAAGGAGTGTGCACAGGTACATAACAGCCAGAGTGCGCAGGCTGGGGCCACACGGACACTACTGCGATCCACTTGCATGAGACTCGGCTCGTGCTGGCAGTACAGCAGAGCCGAGTGTCATGCCTGTGTCCTTGCAACTGAGGTCCGTTCGTGCGAGCAGACCTCAGCTGCGGGGGGCGGGCCGGCACTCAGGAGAGGAGGGAGGGATTTCTCTCCCTCTCTCCTGTGTAGCCGGGTATTGCCATTCTCGCACTGCACTAGCAGTACACCGATGTACCGCGAGTGCAGTGCGATTTTTCTCTCGCCCCATTCACTTGAATGGGTGCGAGAGAAAGAGACTCAGCTTACAATCGCAGCATGCTGCGATTGTTTTCTCGGTCCGATTAGGGCTGAGAAAATAATCGCCCATGTGTGCTGACACACAGGCTAGAATTGGTCCGAGGGGAATGCGATGTTTTATCGCACTCCACTCGCACCGATTTTCTCGCCGTGTGGCTTAGCCCTAAGGTGCGAGCCAGGAGCTGAGCCACTTCATACAGGGAAGATACCAGCTGTAATATGTTGCTGGCATTTGCCCATAACAATATCGAATGGTGCTAGCCACAATCACTGTGGTCACAAAACTGTAATCACAAAATCTGTGATCACTGTGATCACAAAAACTGTAGTTTAACTTTTTAAATGTCTCTCAATCACTGATTGCATCATTTAAATAGTGCGATCGCAAGTGCACATGCTCTGTAATGAGTTACCATAGAAGTTAGGAGCCTGCTGAAGACCCCCCTTCACTGCCATGTTGGTGCGCCTCTGAAGCTTATCTACATGCTGAGCTTCAAAGGAGACCATGATTTATACTATATACTACAATACTCTGGTATATCAGTATATAGTTGAAATGATCAAACAATTGCTGTTTAAAATCAATAAGAAAAATTAGGTTTAAAAAAATGTAATCATCCCCATTTTCCCAGTTTTAAAATGAAAAAATAAACATAATTGCTATTGCCACATCCATAAAAATCCATTCTATAAAAATGTAAATTTATTTAAAGCATACAATAAATGCCGACCCCCCAAAAAATCAAAACAAACACTATATAGGCATGTATATGTAGATGTTCAAGTTCAAAGTGACTATCCGTTTCATTACAGTGAATATTCTGTTCAAAATTTTATCTGAAGTATGTTTTTCAGAGATTTACATGTAAACATGTAAGAGCTCAGCATAGAGCGCAGAATAAATGTGAGCTGAGCCTTGCAGTGATCTTTGGGAGGCAGAACAAACAAATCAACAGCAGTTGAAGAATTGGCTTTATTACTATATTTTATGCCATTTACCTTTTGGTATGAGTGATTAGGCGACTTTATTTCTCAGGTCAGTACGATTACAGCAATACCAGATTTATATAGTTATTTTTTTAGGTTTGGCTACGATCACACTTAAAACACTTTTTTATTTTTACAAAATAACATTTCCTTGACTCACCGAATTTTGAAGGCTATAGTTTTTTTTAACTTTTCTGCCAACAAAGTCATGTGAGGCCTTGTTTTTTGCGGGATGAGTTGGAGTATTGGTACCATTTCGGGCTACATATTATTTTTGATCACTTTCTATTCTGCTTTTTGTAAATCACAAACAAGAAGAAACAGCAATTCAGGAGTTATTTTAGGTTTTTTTTTAACGCTGTTCAGTGTGTTATAAAAGTGATAAAATAGCTTTATTGTTCAAGTCAGGATGAATACCACATTTATATTTTTTATGTTTTGCTGCCTTTACACCATAAAACCAATTTAAAAGAAAAAATATTTTTTTCTTTGCATTGCTGTTTTCTGAGAGCTATAGCTTTTTTCTTTTTTTGGCTGTATGGTGGCTTGATTTTTGCGGGACACGAAGACATTTTCAGCAATACCATTTTTATTTCATATAACTTTTTATCTTGTTTGTTTGTTTTATTCCACCTTTTTTTGTCAGCTTTATGTTGAAAAACATAGTTTTTGCTATTTTTTTTACGGTGTTCACTGAAGGGGGTAACTAGTGTGACAGTTTTATAGAACGGGTTGTTTCGAACACGGCAATACCAAATGTGTACTTTTTTTTTGTATATTTTTGTTTTTACATAACTGTACATCTTTATTGATATAATATTTTTTTCATTTTTTGTCCTTTACTTTCTGATTTTAAAAAGAAAATAAAAAATTACAATTTTTTTCACTTTTTTACTTAGTCCCTATATGGGACATTAATTTTTATTACTCTGATTACTGGTATAATGTATTGCAATGCACCAACATTGCATTACATTATACCTGTCAAAATGTGAATGTAGGTATCACGCCGGGTGCAAGAGGACTCCCGGTGAGCGACACATCACAGAGGGAACACCAGAGAGGCAAAACAATGGATTGGCCTGGTGCTACCAAAAGGGGAGTGAGGTAGCTAACACTCACCTGAGGCTGATCCTTGCACTCCCTAATGTACCTAGACACTCTTTCCCCTGTGCGCCATCACGTGCTGGCCCTGAACTCAGCCTACCTATTGAGAAGGCCAGTGAGACGCTAGTCTCATCCTGCAATAAAACAACAAGAAGAAGGTGAGACAAATAGGTGGGGAAAGACAACAAAAAGCACTTCATGACTTCTCAAGCAGGAAATTTCTCAGCTGCAACAGAAGCAAACACCTAAGTTTCTCCAGAGACCGGCCACTTCAAAGTGGACAGTATACAATGAACTATAGCCGACAGAGAGGAGTCAGGGAGACAGAAACAACACAGAACTTCAATTCTTCTCCAGTGAGAGATTCCACCGCATATGCTGGAAGGAGCACCACTGCTTTCTCCAGAGACAGCTCCTTCACAGGTCAGCTTAGAATTAAATAAAGTCAGAATAGGGAGGAGTGATAAGTGGATATTTATAGAAAAAGGGAGTGACTGAAGCTGAGATTACAACTACCTGTTAAATCACACCAGGATAGAAAAGAACCTTAACCCTATCAGCACGAGATGGATAAGCTCCAAATCAGAGTAAGGGCTCATGCGCACGTAACTGCTGATTATGCTGCAGCGATTTGACAGCACATGTGCGCGTCAAATCGCTGCAGAAACACTGCATAATAATGGATGCAGTTTTTTTTGTAAAAAAAAAAAAAAAGTCGATTTCATGCGCTATGGCTGTTGCTCCCACCATAGATATGACGACCTGGCAAAACCAGGTAGTCACAAAAGTGTACATCCTCCTTGTCACCACCAAAACCCACACTCAGGTACAACACACAGCCATAAAACCTAGCCACCCCCTCATGATAATAAGGACACACCAGTGGGCGGGATCAGGTGGATGAGAACGCCCACCTAGGGGTCCTGAGGTGTCAGGGGCGGGAACACGACAGACAAGTTGGGAAGTTTAAGTGGAGAGCTGACAGCAGTGGATTCAGGGGTAGGGGCCCCTGGACTACCTGGCTAGGTGGCAGACAGTGAGCAGGGCCTCAGGCGACGGAGACCTGGTCGCGGGAGACCTGGTCGCGGGAGATCTGCAGTGGACCTCGGCAGGGTTGAGGGAATTCCATCTAGCTGACCCGTTCCACCAGCCCCGGGCGCCCCATCACCAGGCAGCGGCGGTGTCACCATCCCTCCCCGCGACCCACGGGTGGCGTCACAGACAAAATCCCCTGTAAATACCCCCTTTACGACGGTTGAGAGGACAGACGGCCGTGCGAGCCCAGGTCCGGTCACCACTCGAGCCGCAGCAGTAACCTGGATCAGAGCAGCCCCGCCCGCAAGATAGACAGAGTGGGAGCTGATCCATAGCGCACGGAATAATTGACATGCTCATTTTATGAACGCATGGATTTGGGTCAAAATTTTAGCATCCAAATCGCTACGTTCATAAAAGCATCATGCGCACGTATCATGCACAATCTACATAGATTGTGCAGGGGACACAGGATGCATGCATTTACACTGCAGTGCTATACGCACTAAGCCCTAAATGACGAGCGGACACTAAGGGTATGTGCGCACGTTGCTTTTTACCTGCTTTTTTGCTGCTTTTTCTTCTGCGCTGTTTAATGCCAAAATGGATGTGTTCTTCTATTCAAGCAAAGTCTATGGGAATTTGGGTTTCTTGTTCACACTATGTTGTTCAAAATGCTGCCTTTTTGTGGCAGAACTTTGGTCAAAAACTCAGCTTTGCAGTGCAAAACCCAAATGGCAAAAACAATTGACATGTTGCTTCTTTGAAAAGCTGAGTTTTTGACCAAAGTTCTGCCACAAAAAGGCAGCATTTTGAACAACATAGTGTGAACAAGAAACCCAAATTCCCATAGACTTTGCTTGAATAGAAGAACACATCCATTTTGGCATTAAACAGCGCAGAAGAAAAAGCAGCAAAAAAGCAGGTAAAAAGCAACGTGCGCACATACCCTAAAGAGAATCTGGGATCAACTATATGCTTTGACGTGATCCCAGATCCCCCCAAGATCACATCAGGCCATGACATACTTGTGACAATGCTGACGAAAAGCAAATGCGCCATCAGTATCCTGCACCTCATGGGCCCCATGGTAGCTGTTAAGATAGCTGCCATTGGCGGTACACCGCTGACGTGGGGGTAATAATAATAATAATAAGTATGCCTATTTTTGTATTCACCTAGACCACATTTCAACATTGCCCACTGTTTACTCCTAATATCATAATATATGTCCAATATCTCACCTTGCATCCCCAGCTTTACTTAGCCACAATTATTGTGTTCAGAACCTTAAGAACAATCGATTGTATGGAAGAAAAATAGTGTTGAATGCAAATTCCATGCATATATTGTGGTGTTTTATTGCCCTCTGGTGGAAGAATAGAAAAATGCATTATAGATTTTTACATTAAAGCAAGTTACAACAGGAATGTCGTCTGGTAGAAAATTGTGCTCAAGAATCCAGCACATTATATAAATGGGAAGAAATGTATTTTATATAAGGATTATATCAGATAGGCACCATATTCTCTGCTGGCAGAACTTATATGCTTATGTACAGATGGTTTTTTATTGTGGATCAGCTATGATGCTAAAATGCTATGGTAAAATCCTTTTGTTGAGGGTGCAGTGACACGGCCGTATGACGCATCTAACGATTGCACTGTATTGCTTGAACTGGCCGTCGGCTCTCCTGACCCGAGCATCACAGCTGCATAAAAATACATGCAATCACGCTCAGGCCAGGAGAGCCGCCAGCCAGTCCGAGCATTGCGATGCAATCCTTGGATAAGTTATACGGCCGTGTCACTGAATCCTAATACTAAATTTCTTATTTCCACTGCACAATTATTAAGCAAGTATTTTGACCACATCATTTTTATGCAAATTTTTCATCTCCAAGCTGTATAAGTATGAATGCTTATTGGATGCAGCATATCAGGTGATGTGTACTTGTGTAATGAGGGGGATGTAGTCTATGGAGATGAACACACTATATAAGGCCCACTTGACACGTCCGTGTCTCCGGTACGTGTTTGGTCCATTTCCTCACGTGCCGGAGACACGGGCACACATAGACCCATTAAAATCAATGGGTCTGCGCTCACGTGCGTGTTTTGCCATGGACCGTGTGTACATGTGGAGCATACGTGTGCCCCTGTGCTCCACACGTAGACATGTCCGTTTCTCTGCGGCATCACGGGTGTCACACGGACCGCACAGATGTGACACACATCGGAGAAAACACGTGTCTGTGAAATAAAAGGAATTTCTATACTCCCCTTCTCCAGCCCTCCTGTCTCTGCCGCTGCTGTCACTCGCTTCCGACCCCCGCTCATTATGCTCATTGCATATTCACTCCACTGCGGGCCGGAAACTGCAGCAGCGGGGAGTCGGCAGGACAGGAGACCGTAGATCAGCACCATGGACAGCGAAGCCAGGGACAGGTGAGCAGAAAGTTCCCATTCTCCGTGTGTTTTCACGGATAACACATGGAGAACACACGTGTGCCATAAACACGGCACACGGAGGGCAATACACACCTTTGACACGTCCTTGAAAAACGTGCGTGATTTTCACGGACGTGTGAAAGAGGCCTTAAGGTGTGCAAAATTACTAAGCAGCTTGTTTTCCTCAGGCAAACTGGGCCCAAAAGGGGATTTAATTGGCTCAAAAAAGTCTTAGGCTAAGACCGCACTTTGCGTTCTCCTACTTGCAGTTTAGAATGCATGTTTTGGGCTTAATTGATTTGACCAAAGTTGCCTTTTTCAGAAATTTAGCGCTAAAAACGCATGCGTATTTACCGCGTTTTAGCTGCGTTTTAGCGCTTTTTACATGCTTTTTCACCTGCGTTTTGACAGATGCGTTTTGAACATCAAGACACTACTAAATAAAGATTAAATAGTCAAACACAATGAAAAAAGAGGAAAAAAAGGAAAATATATAATTTTGAAATTAATAAAGAAAATAATTATATTTCATGAAATTATAGCGGTTTTATAATATTTAATGTTAAAATAGCAATAAAATCATAATTTTCTTTAATTTAATTGTCGGACTATGTGTGTGTGTAAAGGGACATATTATTCCATTATTTGAATGTCAGAAAAGCATGCGTTTTTGAAGTAAAAAACACATGTTTTCAGCACCTAAAAAGCAGGTAAAACGCAGGAAATTTAAAGTTTCTTGGTTTTTGCCATTTCTCATTGACTTCAGTGTTAGCAAAACGCACCCAAAATGGCAAAAACAACTGACATGCTGCTTCTTTGAACGCATGGTTTTTGCCACAAAATATGCAAATTAAACGCAGCGTTTTAAAACGCAAAGTGCTGTCTAGAAATCCCCATTTTCCATAGACTTTGCTGTAAAATCAAAACGCCTGCCTTTTGGCATGAAAAAGATGCTTCTCAAAACGGACCTAAAAAGCACCTGAAACGCAGGTGGAAACGCAAAGTGCGGTCTTAGCCTTAAGCTATGTGCTCATGCTGAATATTCTATTGAAGAAATTTCTGCACCAAATCTGCATCCCTTGGCAAAAAAAAACGTGCATTTTTGCGGTGTCTTTTTGCAGCGTTCTAGATGCGTTTTTTGCATGTATTTTTTCCAGGTGTTTTTTTCATGCATTTGGGATGGAAAAATGATGCGAAAATGCTGAAGGAATTAAGATGCTGCAGTTTATTTTCTGCACCAAATCTGCAATGGAAAAATAAGCAAAGTGTGCACAAAACGTCAGGATCCTCATTGACTTTGCTGGCATAAAGATAGGCATGCAGTTTTGTGAAAAAAAACCCCACCCAAAAATGCATAAAAAAATGCAGTGTGTGCACAAAGCCTTAGGGGATGCAGCACTCTTGAAATTTCTAATATATTGGGACGTGATCATAAAACTATCAAACGTTTTGTTTCAAATAGTAAATATGGCCGCATAAAAAAAAACTTGTTGAAAAAAAAAGCTGCATATTAACTGCCAAAGATTTGAGAAGCATCAAAAATGAAATTACAAGGAACACATTATCCTCCAGGCTAGTCCGTAAATATGAAAAAATAATGACATGGCCCCTTCCTCACCTGACCTGTACACTGAACTTGTGGGTCCTTCTTCAATGGGAGATTTACGGTGAAGGAAAATAGTCACCTCTCTGACCAGTGTCTGGGAGGCTGTGATGCCCAAAAAGATGATCATTTACAGATTAAGAAACTAATAGACTTCATGTATATACACTGGAGATCAAACTTAGAGCACAATGTATGATCACTTGCTTTTTTCAGAAATAATGTAATCTACATTGATCAAGACTTGAAGGTATTTTGTAAGGGGTACACCATGCCACTAGAACAGTGTTTTACAAAAGATCCAAAGTTTATCAACATAAAATCTTCATTTTGCCCAAAACATGATGATCATAATTAGAGAACAGCAATGACTGTAGCACAGAGAAAGATTATAACTACATTTTCTGAAGGTAACAACAGTCACCAATTAGTAGGACGTGTACAGACCTTTGCTTTGAATGACTTCAGCACATCTGCGACCACAGACATCACTAGTCTCTTACACTGCTCTGGTGTGATTTTGGTCCACTCTTCCTCCAGTTTCTTTCACAGTTCTCTGCCTGTCGTGGGATTCTTGGCCATAATTTTGTCACCAAGAATGTTCCAGAGGTTTCCTATTGGGTTTAGATCAGGATTCTGGGCTGGCCGTTTCATTTTTTTTCAATATTTTCTGTTTCAAGGAACTGCTTTACCCATTTTTCTGTGTGACAGGGGCAGGGCCGCCTCCAGGTTTTTGTGGAACCTGGGCGAAAGAGTCTCAGTGGGCCCCATCCACACATAGACATGCATATATACATACAGACATACGTACACATATATATTTAAAAAGAAATTCACAAAAACACATATAAATAGACATTAATCTAGACACAGTCATATACACTGACATACATAGATACACATCATACATGCACACAGACACATTATTTTTATATTTTTATATATTTATTTATTTATTTCTAATATTGGGAAGCCGGCAACAGCATCATTCACCTCCCCGCTTGTCTCCATCCGGCTCCTCCTAGATTGGTGGCAGTCACTAACAGACATGGCCACACATAGAGCACACTAACACTGCTGTATATACATCACAAGATAGGCTGGGGACATACACATTACTGGGGGGCGTACATGTTACTGAGGAAAGGGGTATACAGCAATGGGAGGTATACAGCTCTAGAGGAGGGCAGTGGCTCTGAGGTGAGGGGACAAACAGCTCTGAGATGGGGGTGACATGCAGCTCTGGGGGTATACAGCTCTGGGGTGGGAGGGACATACAGCTCTGGGGGGTATACAGCACTGGGGTGGTGGGGGGGACATACAACTCTGGGGGTATAGTAGTATGCAACCGCCATATTTCTCCATATAGTGTTATGAAGCCCCCATAGTCCTCCATATAGTATTATGTAGCCTCCATATGGCACTATGCAGCCCCATATGGCACTATGCAACCCACATATAACATTAAGCAGCCCCCATATAGCACAATGCAGACCCATATAGCATTAGGCACTTTCATGTAGTATAAGCCCACATATAACACAATACAGACCCAGATAGCATTAATCACCCTCATGTAGTATACAGCCCGTACATAGCACAGTGCAGAGCCAGATAGCAGTAGGCACCCTCATGTAGTATACAACCTGTATATAGCACAGTGCAGAGCCAGATAGCATTAGGCACCCTCACGTAGTATACAGCCTGTATATAGCACAGTGCAGATGCAGAGCCAGATAGCAGTAGGCACCCTCATGTAATATACAGCCTGTATATAGCACAGTGCAGAGCCAGATAGCAGTAGGCACCCTCATGTAGTATACAACCTTTATATAGAACAGTGCAGAGCCAGATAGCATTAGGCACCCTCACGTAGTATACAGCCTGTATATAGCACAGTGCAGATGCAGAGCCAGATAGCAGTAGGCACCCTCATGTAATATACAGCCTGTATATAGCACAGTGCAGAGCCAGATAGCAGTAGGCACCCTCATGTAGTATACAGCCTGTATATAGCACAGTCCAGAGACAGATAGCAGTAGGCACCCTCACATAGTATACAGTGATGAAATACATACTCACTTTTCCTCGTTCCCCCGCTGATCGGTCTTCTCGGCGCGTCCATTGATGTCGCTCTGACCTAACTGCAGGCGTACAGTGATGACATCACTACACTCCACAGTTGATCAGTCAGAGTGCCGACACTCCAGACACAGTGGGGAGAATGATGAGAGGCAGCGTGCTGCTCCATCTCATCATTCCTCTCAATTGTTATGGCAACTTCGATTCCCATAACAATTGAACGCGATCCTCGGCGCGGGGGTGGGGAGGTGACAGCGTGGGCCCTGGGCACCCCTGAGTAGCGGTGTGCCACTCCTGCCACCGTGAGTGTGCCCCCCGGCAGCTCAGGGCCCCAGCATTTGACCGGATTTGCCGGGTGCTGACGCCGGCCCTGGACAGGGGGCACTGTCCTGCATGAAAATTGCTGGCTGATTGAGTGATGAAAACAAGTAAGGAACCACGTGTTTTTGAAGAAGGTTCTGATACACAGTTGCAGTCACTCTGCCATGTACCTGCATGAGAGGTGCAACTCCTGCTGCAGAAAATATTCCCCAAACCTTGCAGTGGATCAATCAGAATAGCATTTTGTTTTCTTTGCTCTGATAAAAATCACAATATTTTAAATTTTGTATGTATACATTCCAATAAAAATGAATATATATTTGATACTGACTCAGATTCCTCTTGGTTACACTTTGCCATGTAGCTGCATAAGAGGTCCAACTCCTTCTGCAGAAAACATTCTCAAAACCATGACACTTCCTTCACTACCTTTCACTGACTACTTAACACACTTAGGGTTCAGTCTTTTCCAGGGCTGTGGAGTCGGAGTAGGAGTCCATTTTGGTGGAGTCGGAGTTGGAGTCGATATAAAATATATATATAAGTATTCCAGATCAAAGAATCTAGGCTTTTATTTGAGATAAATCTATGCTGTACTTCAGCTACATGATATAAGTAGTGATGTTACCATTTTACTACAGTAAATTTATCACAAACATGAGACATGTAAAGTTGAAACCAGACGTTTACATACACTATCTATAAAGACACATCTGCATGTTTTTCTCACTATCTGACATGAAATCAGAATAAACCTTTCCGGTTTTTGGACAATTAGGAACGAAAATTATTTACATATGCCATGTAGCGCCCCTGAAGCCATCAGGGAGCTACAAGGTACTGCATCCCCACCAGGATGCAGGGCCTACCCCATAGGGACCCAGAAGACCAGTGCCGGTAACACAGAAACACTCCAGATAATCCCTGTTTTTCCTCAAATCCCCCATAGAATGATACTAGGCTTGGGTCGGACCAATGGATGGCCGCCTAGAGGTGGAGCTAATCCAGTCCACTAGACAACCAGGTGGGAGGAGCAGACAGTGGACAGTCAGACAGTGGAGGAGAGACAGTGAAAGAGAGCAGACGGACTGCCAGGAGTGAACAGTGACCTGAGGGCCCAAGCGGTTAGTTGCCCCGGTAGAGTACGGTGGAGTACTCCCGGAATTATGTACCAACGGGGTACAGAATCTTAGGTCAGGCAAAAGCTCCAGGCAGACCAGATAAAGTCTGCACAGTAAGGGGGCCATCTAGGACCTCACTGACCTTGAAGTTTGAGACTCAGTAGCAAACGGAGAACAGGGGATAGGACCAGAGACTCCAGCCACATAAGGTTCACGCTACTGTCATACGGACCGCTGAAGAAGACAACCAGGAGGGGACCCCCAGCTGCTCTGCGCCACGGAGACCCACCAACCAAAAGACAGGTGCAGGGGAAGAAATCACCAGGTCACTAAACCGGCACTGGGACTAAGGGGACCTGCGGTTAAGACCAGCTAGCCTCTAGTGACCAGTCACCAGCTTGCAGTGAGTAAAAAGAACCAGTTACACTGAAACTCCTGTTGTGGCTTACCTTCTTTCAACACCCACCTGCATTGCCTATCCTGTGGAGCCTGGCCCTGCTTGTGGAGGGCCTAACATTCAGGCTGCCACTAACACCAGCCCCAGTAGTGAAAACTGTGCAGCGGCAGCTCCATCCTCATAGCCGCAAAACCGCAAGTGGCGTTACGTGTGAACTTTATTCAAAAATCCCCTGTAAATATTCCCCTTTTAAAAAGCACCCATGGCACGGGACCGGGCAACGGCCACCAAAGTGACATCAATACACCGCCCGGGACCGAGTACCCCATAACCCTGGGTGACACACCAGAATAATAAGAAAGAGAGAATGTTTTAAGGCATTTGTATTATTTTTTTGCAAAGTCAAGAGTTTACATACACTAAGAGTACTATGCCTTTAAACAATATGGGATAGCCCATATGATGATGTTATATCATTGGAAGCTTCTGATTGGTTTATTGGTAACATCTGAGTTAATTAGAGACACATCTGTGGATGTATATTAATGCACACCTGAAACACACTGCTTCTTTGTGTAGTATCATGGGAAAGTCAAAAGAAAAGAAATCAGCCAAAATCTCAGGAAGAGAATTGTGGACTTGTACAAGTCTAGTTCATCCTTGGGTTAAATTTCCAGATACCTGAAGATGCCTTGTTCATCTGTTCAAACAATTATATGCAAGTACAAACAAGGGGAATGTGAATTTGGATGGGAATGTCCAGCCATCATACTGCTCAGGAAGGAGACGGGTTCTGTGTACCAGAGATGAACGTGCTTTGGTGATGCTGGAGGAAACTGGTAAGATTGTGTCACTATCCACAGTGAATTGAGTACTATATCAACATGGGCTGAAAAGCCACTCTGTCAGGAAGAAGCCATTACTCCAAAAGAAACATAAAAAAGCCAAATTATTTTTAGCAAATACACACAGGAACAAAGATCTTAATTTTTGGAGACGTGTCCTGTGGTCTGATGAAACTTAAACTGTTTGGCCATAATGACCATTGTTACGTTTGGAGGAAAAAGGGAGAAGCTTTGAAGACTAAGAACATCATCCCAACTGTGAAACCCTGGGGTGGCAGCATCAGGTTGTGGGGTGTTTTTGCTAAAGGAGGGGCTGGGGCACTTCACAAAATAGAGGGCATCATGAGGAAAGAAGATTATGGGTCATTACTGAAACAACATCTCAAGACATCAGCCAGGAACTTAAAGCTTGGGTGGAAATGGTCTTCCAAATGGACAACGACCCGAAGCATACTGCCAAACTGGTTACAAAGTGGCTTAAGGATAACAAAGTCAATGTTTTGGAGTGGCCATCAGAAAGCCCTGATCTAAATCCTACTGAAAATGTATGGGCAAAGCTGAAAAGGCAGGTGCAAACAAGGCAATCTACAAACATGGCTCAGTTACACCAGTTCTATCAGGAGGAATCGGCCTAAATTCCTATCAACTATTGTGAGAAGCTTGAGGAAGGAAATCCAAAACATTTCACCCAAGTCTTAGCGGGCTTTACACGCTGCGATCTCGCAGCTTCTGGTAGGTTCAAGTGGGAAGTGTTCCTAGGATTTTAATTGGACTAGTTGTTAACAACACCGGAGGCCTGGGATCCGTTAACCAAGGAGGATGGATACTGTGCGGGAGGGCAGATTGCACAATACCCTGTGACAACCTGATAAGGGTGCTTTACACGCTGCGACATCGCTAACAATATATCGTCAGGGTCACGTCGTTAGTGACACACATCCGGCATCGTTAGCGACATCGCAGCGTGTGACACCTAGGAGCGACGATCAACGATCACAAAAACGTCAAAAATTGTTGATCGTTGACACATCGCTCCTTTTCATAATATCGGTGGTGCATGCCGCTGGTTGTTCGTCGTTCCTGCAGCATCACACATCGCTATGTGTACATAAGCAAGGATGGTTGACCTTAGGGAGATCAAAATCCAACACCGCGGAGACACCATCACGTGTTTCTCAATGCAGAGATTCTAGAGCAATGCCCCCTGGGAAATATTCAAAACAAGAAAGCCTGCGGAGACACCATCACATGTTTTTCAACGCTAGCAGGAAACTAGCCAGGTCTTTCACCGGGAAGGAACAACCAAGGGAAGGGCATTCTCCAGTCAATTAGACCACCTATGCCAAACATGGTGTCCATCCACAGACAGCTGTTTCGGGGTATTTGCCCCTCATCAGTGTGGAGTAGGAAACTGGCTAGTGGGAGCATTGCCTAGTAGAAGACTACATAAGCAAGGCTGGTTGACCTTAGGGAGATCAATATCCAACACCGCGGAGACTTTTTGTGAGCATAACTTAAAATACATTTACATATTGTGTTTTTGCAGCATTTTTTTCTGCAGGTGAAACCTGCTCTTTTGGCAGTAAAGAAGCACTTTACAAAAAGCTGTTTTTGCTGCTATTTTGGTGCGTTTTGTGGCATTTTTTGCTGTGTTTTTTTATGTGCAAATTATAAGTATCATTTGTCTATAGAACCTCTTTAATAAAGTTAGTTTTAACCACCAAAAACTCTGCAAAAATTCATAGTTTCATTCTTTTATTTTCTTTTAACATTAATTCACAAGTTTCTTTTCATAAAAATATAGGTTGTAACATTGCTGTGAGCAAATAAATGAAAGGGTTAATTGCAATTGCAAAGTGTCTTCTTTAATCAATCTTTCTCTCTAAATGTGCTAGGATACTAATATGCATTTATCTATGTAAAGGAAAGGGTTACTAGTCAAGTGTACGATCTGATTATAATTTAGATTGATGAATACATTAGCAAGATGCAAATCTCCACATACAAAGTGTGAGATTCTTTCTTCACAGCCACATCCTGAGTGTCCATCTCATTTCCTCAGAGCCATGTAATAAAAAACGGATTACCATCAATATATTATAGGGTACAGGAGGAGGCGTGCTGCCACTGCGGGATAAAACCTGCGGACTTGTTACTGGCGGCAGTATGGTATAAAACACAGAACAGTAAGGCTATGTTCATATGTTGCTTTTTTACCAAAGACAAAACCTGATCACTTGACAGTAAAAAAAGATACAGACAAAATGTAGGTTTTTCCTGCCTTTTTGTTGCTTGTTTTGTTGTGTTTTTGCTGCTTTTTACATGCAGTGTTTTTAAGAATACAAAAGTTCAGCTTAGGTTCCACCTTGCAATCAAAGGGCATTGTGTACGTAACAAATCGGTAGGGCATTATGTACTTAACACATTGGTCATGCATTGTGTACGTCACACATTGGTAGGGCATTGAATAACTAACATATTGGTAGGGCATTGTTTACTTTCAAACATTGGTAGGGCATTGAATAACTAACATATTGGTAGGGCATTGTTTACTTTCAAACATTGGTAGGGCATTGTTTACTAACACACATTGGTACGGTATTGAATAACAAACATATTGGTAGGGCATTGTTTACTTTCACACATTCGTACCACATTGTTTATTTTCACAGATTGGTAGGGCATTGTTTACTAACCTCACGTTGGTAGGGTATTAAATACCTAACATATTTGTAGGGCATTGTTTACTATCACACGTTGGAAGAGTATTAAATACCTAAAATATTGGTAGTGCATTGTTTACTTTCACAGATTGGTATCGGTCTAATCCCTAAAATTTGAGTCCTCTGTACAATAATCAGACATGGGCTAGTGACACTGCTTTATGGACCTAATTAGGGACTCTCTGACCCTTATAAAGGGGGAAATCCAAGGGTGAAAGAGTCTACAACATTGGCGGCCTATTGCTCCTAATGTGAACAGGTGCCATTTTCTGGTCATAGGTACATTGGCTCTGAGCAGTCATGCCTCACTGTCACACGTATTAACTGCTACTCAGGGACAGGGGCTTCTCTGACCCTGTAAACTAGAGAACCCTGACTTGCCCTCAAGCCACGGATTCGCTTGAAGGTAGCGAGGCGTGACCCTCCAACCTGTCCTTATCTCCTACACGGACCCTGGTCTAGAGACCCCCTACCTGTTTAACGGACAACTCCAGGGAACAGCAGAAAAATAAAATAAAGAAAAACAACAACATAAAATGTCGCTTCTGCAAACTACACCTTGTTTGAAGAAGGCTACAGGAACTAGAATAAAGCACGATCAAACAGCCAGGCTGTCTTTATCAACTGTGGAGAGAAAATAACCAGCATTGTGTGAAGGATAGAGTTGAGCGCGGTTCGCGGTTCGAGGTTCTCCAGTTCGCGGCTCGAGTGATTTTGGGGGCTGTTCTAGATCGAACTAGAACTCGAGCTTTTTGCTAAAGCTCGATAGTTCTAGATACGTTCGAGAACGGTTCTAGCAGCAAAAAGACCAGCTAATTCCTAGCTGGCTTTCCGCTGTAATAGTGTAAGTCACTCTGTCACTCACACTATTATGAAATTTCAGTGTATAGTGTGCGGGAACAGCGCATTCAGATCACTGCTGTATGGATAATGGCGATCGCCATTTTTTTTTTTTTCCTTGTCTTCCTTCCCTAAGCGCGCGCGTGTAGTGGGGCGGGCCAGCATGTCAGCCAATCCCAGACACACACACAGCTAAGTGGACTTTTAGCCAGAGAAGCAACGGCATGTGTGATAGGATGTCAATGTCACATGTCCCTGCATTATAAAAACGGACATTTTCCTCCAGCACGCCATTATCTGCCTTCTGCGTCCTTGGTGTCAGTCATCACTGGCGCAGCTCCTATCGCCGATACTGCTGTGTACGCTCCATACACAGCGCTGTACAGCATAGGGATAGCACTTTCTATCAGTCCTTTTAAGGGCTCATACCGGCAGGGTCAGAGCCATAGGTGACAGGTCTGTGAAAACAGAGTTTAACAGCTACACAAGATGACAGCGTCTGTGTAGCTAAGCTCAGGGATTTCCTCACTGCATTTCCCCATTAGGAGGGATAGAAAGGCAGGCTTCCTTTCCTCTACCCAGAGACCCACAACCCTGCCACTGTACCCTCCTGCCCTTTGCACACTCAAACTCATTGTTACTAAGCCATTATACTAGCAAACACTGAGTGAACTTAGTGGCATCCTAAACGTGGCTATTGGACTTCTGTATAGTCCCACTAGTGCAAGGATATTTGCAGCACGTCTGCCTGCATTGCACACTCAAACTCATTGTTACTAAGCCATTATACTAGCAAACACTGAGTGAACTTAGTGGCATCCTAAACGTGGCTATTGGACTTCTGTATTGTCCCACTAGTGCAAAGATATTTGCAGCACGTCTGCTTGCATTGCACACTCAAACTCATTGTCACTAAGCCATTATACTAGCAAACACTGAGTGAACTTAGTGGCATCCTAAACGTGACTATTGGACTTCTGTATAGTCCCACTAGTGCAAAGATATTTGCAGCACGTCTGCTTGCATTGCACACTCAAACTCATTGTTACTAAGCCATTATACTAGCAAACACTGAGTGAACTTAGTGGCATCCTAAACGTGGCTATTGGACTTCTGTATAGTCCCAGTAGTGAAAAGATATTTGCAGCACGTCTGCCTGCATTGCACACTCAAACTCATTGTTACTAAGCCATTATACTAGCAAACACTGAGTGAACTTAGTGGCATCCTAAACGTGGCTATTGGACTTCTGTATAGTCCCACTAGTACAAAGATATTTGCAGCACGTCTGCCTGCATTGCACACTCAAACTTATTGTTACTAAGCCATTATACTAGCAAACACTGAGTGAACTTAGTGGCATCCTAAACGTTGCTATTGGACTTCTGTATAGTCCCAGTAGTGCAAAGATATTTGCAGCACGTCTGCCTGCATTGCACACTCAAACTCATTGTTACTAAGCCATTATACTAGCAATTTATGCTGCCAGTTTAAGGGCCGTAGTTGCATTGTCAGGGATAATTATTGTTGTTTATTCTGCTGTTAATAAAGCTAGACCACCGCTGCAATCTACACCACCTTTCAATTTTTACTACCACATTTTAAGTGCACAATCTTGTCGCAATCAACATGAGTGGCAAAATGACAGATGCTGGTGGAAAGGGGAAGAGGCGTGTTGTAAAAGGAAAAAAAGGGTTTGTCCGTGGGGAAGGTGGCAAAGCTCCATTAACATCTGCTGAAGATAGACCATCTACCAGAAAAAGTAAGATGTCTACTACTTACCGTGGACAATCCGATGTGCTCCCTTTTTTACGGACACGAACAACAGGAACAAAGGTAGATGATGGCCAAAAAAGGAAAATGCTTGAATGGATCTCAAGTGGTCCAACAAGTGCCCTCTCAGCCACCTCAAGTACCGCATCCAAAAAACACCAGTCCTCTGAGTTGTCATCCCAATCAAACTTGCTTTCTCCCAGCTCTGAAGTCTCCATCAGCCCTGCACAGTATGGTGGAACTGAGATGGCTGAGTCTGCAGAGCTGTTCAGTCACACTATAGCCTGGGAATCAGAGGTCTGCTCCCAAGCTACAGTGAGTACAGACCAGGAAATGGTCTGCAGTGATGCCCAGAACCTTTGTGACTCTGATTCAGGCCGTGAGGACCAAGTTTCTGAGCATAATGTTGACCCTTTGTCACAAACTGTAACACCTGTGGTTATAGACAATGAGGAACATACTGATGACGATGAGACGCAGATACCAGATTGGGATGACAACTTAAATATTCGGTCAGGGCAAGAAGAGGCTCGGTCTGAGGGTGAGGGGAGTGCAAACACTACAATTGATGATGAAGTTCTAGATCCCACCTACTGTCAACCCACAGTCAGGCACTCGAGGAGGTCAACAGAGGCGGTGGAGGAGGATGCAACCAACGACGAAGTTTCCTTGCGCCTTCCTGGACAGAGTCGGAGCACTGGTAGCACGACTACAACTGCATCATCAGCCACCACTCTGCCTCTGAGCACTAGTCGGGGGGGGCTCAGCAGGTCGCAAGCCCTATAAGCCTTGCCTAGCCTGGTCCTTTTTTGACATAGAAAAAGATCGCTTAAATTATGTGATCTGTAAAATTTGTCGTGATTCTGTTAGTAGAGGTCAAAACCTCAGCAATTTGACAACTTCTTCCATGAATCGTCACATGAATAAATATCATATGTCCCAGTGGGAAGCTCACCGTGCTGCAATGCGGCCTAGCGGAGCGAACCATCCACGGCCTGCCCCTTCCAGTGCATCAGCGCGCTCTTCATCTTCTAGGACTGTGGGGACAGCTGTCACACCTGGTTTTCCACGCACAACTTCCACCACTGTAACCGCAACAGGCAGTTTGCTTGGTAGGTCGTCAGTTGGTTTGGAAGGGGAAACAAGTGCGTGTGTACAGCTCTCTCAGACATCGATAGCACCAACGTTGGATGAAGGCAACATCATGTCTCCGCCTGCACTTTCCTCACAAACCTGCATTTTTCCAGGGACACCCTACTCAACACCGTCTACACACAGCAGCCAGATCTCTGTCCCTCAGATGTGGACAAATAAAAGGCCATTTCCTGTGACCCATGACAAAGCTAAGAGGTTGACTTTATCCCTCTGTAAGCTCTTGGCTACCGAAATGCTGCCTTTCCGCCTGGTGGACACACAGGATTTTAGAGACCTTATGTCTGTCGCTGTGCCCCAGTACCAGATGCCCAGTCGCCACTACTTCTCTAAGAAAGGTGTGCCCGCGCTACACTAGCATGTCGCACACAACATCACCGCTTCCTTGAGAAACTCTGTGTGTCAACGGGTGCATTTCACCACCGATACTTTGACCAGTAAGCATGGACAGGGACGTTACATGTCGCTGACTGGGCACTGGGTAACTATGGTGATAGATGGTGAAGGGTCTGCTGCACAAGTCTTGCCGTCCCCACGACTTGTGTGTCAATCCTCTGTCTGTCCAAGTTCCGCCACTGCTTCTGCCTCCTCCACCTCATCTGTGTCCTCCACCTCCGCCCCAAGCCTGCCTGGTCAGGCCACCAGCGTTCTCACTGCGCAGACGGAATCACGCACCCCTCATTACTATGCTGGCAGCAGAGCGCAACGGCATCAGGCGGTTTTTAGCTTGACATGTCTTGGGAATAAGAGTCACACAGCTGAGGAGTTGTGGTCAGCTCTGCGGTCCGAGTTTAATAAATGGTTGTCTCCACTCAACCTACAGCCTGGTAAGGCCGTGTGCGACAATGCTGCAAACCTGGGTGCGGCCCTTCGCCTGGGCAAGGTGACACACGTGCCTTGTATGGCTCACGTGTTGAACCTTGTTGTCCAGCAATTTTTAACACACTATCCCGGCCTAGATGGCCTTCTGACCAGGGCACGAAAACTGTCTGCTCACTTCCGCCGTTCAACCGCCGCAGCTGAGCGACTTGCATCGCTCCAGAAGTCTTTCGGCCTGCCGGTTCATCGCCTGAAATGCGATGTGGCGACACGCTGGAATTCGACTCTCCACATGTTACAGCGACTGTGGCAGCACCGCCGAGCCCTGGTGCAATACGTCATGATTTATAGCCTGGGCCAACGAGATGCAGAGGTGGGGCAGATCACCCTGATGGAGTGGTCTCAGATCAAGGACCTATGCACCCTTCTGCACAGTTTCGACATGGCGACGAATATGTTTAGCGCTGACAATGCCATTATCAGCATGACAATTCCAGTCATTTACATGCTGGAGCACACGCTAAACACTATTCGGAGTCAGGGGGTGGGACAACAGGAAGGGGAGGAACTACAGGAGGATTCATATGCGCAAGACACAACAACATCACCAAGGTCCAGACGTTCATCATCACCAACGCGGCAGGCATGAGACCATGGGGGACAGGGATCAACAAGGGCGCATGGTAGCAGGCGAAATGTTGAGGAAGGTGCAGGAGAACATGAAGAAATGGAGGACAAACTGTCCATGGACATGGAAGACTCAGCGGATGAGGGAGACCTTGGTCAAATTTCAGTTGAAAGAGGTTGGGGGGAGATGTCAGAGGAAGAAAGAACGGTTAGCACCTCTATGCCACAAACACAGCGTGGACTTGGTCCCCATGGCTGCGCAAGACACATGAGTGCTTTCTTGCTGCACTACCTCCAACATGACCCTCGTATTGTCAAAATTAGAAGTGATGATGACTACTGGCTTGCCACACTATTAGATCCCCGGTACAAGTCCAAATTTTGTGACATAATTCCAGCCATAGAAAGGGACGCACGTATGCAGGAGTATCAGCAGAAGCTGTTACTCGATCTTAGCTCGGCTTTTCCACCAAACAACCGTGCAGGTGCAAGGAGTGAATCTCCCAGTTGTAACTTGACAAACATGGGACGGTCTCGTCATCTTCAACAGTCTACCCGTACCAGTAGCACCCTATCTGGTGCTACTGGTAACAGCAATTTTATGGAATCTTTTCATAATTTGTTTAGACCCTCCTTTGCAAGGCCAACAGAGACAACAAGTCTGACACATAGTCAATGGCTGGAGAGGATGATACAGAAGTATCTGCAAATGAACATCGATGCCATGACTTTGCAAATGGAGCCTTGCTCATTTTGGGCTTCAAATCTTGAAAAATGGCCAGAGCTCTCCACTTACGCCTTGGAGATTTTGTCGTGTCCAGCTGCCAGCGTTGTCTCTGAACGTGTCTTCAGTGCTGCTGGGTGTGTGCTGACAGATAAGCGCACGCGTCTGTCCAGTGACAATGTGGATAGACTAACGTTCATCAAAATGAACAAGTCATGGATCCACAAGGAATTTACTACCCCTGTGTCATCCTGGGGAGAGTAAATGCTTATGGATTTGGAATGTGCTTGATGCAAATCAAAACATCCTGTTTGCAACTAGGGCACAAGTGCTGCCACTGATGGGGTGTCTGTGTGGCCCAATTTTTGGAAAAAAGGGAGACTCCTCTTGGAGTAACCCTTGCTTACATTGTTTTTAAAAATGATCCAAGATGCACAGCGCTGGGATCAGGAAAGACTTTGCTACCTACCCCGGGGTCATCCTGGGGACAGTTAAAATGGCGTATTTTTGAATGTGCTTGATGCAAATCTAGCTGTGAAGTGTACAACTAGGGCACAAGTGCTGCCACTGAATGGGTGGGTGTGTGTGGGGCACAATTTTTGGAAAAAAAGGGAGACTCCAATTGGAGTAACCCTTGCTTACATTGTTTTTAAAAATGATCCAAGATGAACAGAGCTGGGATCAGGAAAGACTTTGCTACCTAGCCCGGGGTCATCCTGGGGACGGTTAACAATGGCGTATTTTTGAATGTGCTTGATGCAAATCTAGCTGTGAAGTGTACAACTAGGGCACAAGTGCTGCCACTGAATGGGTGGTGTGTGTGGGGCACAATTTTGGAAAAAAGGGAGACTCCGCTTGGAGTCACCTTGCAGTGTTTTACATGATTTTAGAAAGGCATGCCATGCCTATATCTGTGTCTCGTCCTCTTTTTCCTCGTTACGCTCTTTTGTTTTCGCATGAGAATATGTTCTTGTCACTTTCCCATGTGTTTGTGTTGTGAGTTGTTTGTCACCTTTTGGACACCTTTGAGGGTGTTTTCTAGGCGTTTTTATGTGTTTGTGAATGCCTGCCATTGTTTCCTATGCAGTTCGAGTTCGGTTCTTCGAACGTTCGACGAACCGAACTCGAACGGGACCTCCGTTCGGCGAACCGAGCTCGAGCCGAACCACGACCGGTTCGCTCATCTCTAGTGAAGGATGCTGGAACCTTTTATAGGTCCAGCCTAATACATAACTTAGAGCACCTGAGGGAATGCCTCTAAGCAGACTTGCAAAAGAAGCATTAACCCTTCAGGTGCTAATGTGTCGCCCTGGGCAAGCCAGGGGACACAGGTCACACACCACCACACCCTACATCCCAGCTAGGAACACCACAGCTAACCAGAAATCCTTGTTGCCTTCCTCCAGAGGCTGATGATTCACACCAGGGGGTGGGCCAGGCGGTTGGCTCCGCCCACCAAGGAGGACACAGCTCTGGAGGCGGGAGAAACCAGGCAGTCCAGTGAGGGACATGAAGGAGTAAACAGCAGATTAGCCCAGGCAGGGCTTGAGTAAACAGCTAAGTGAAAGTAGTGAAAGTAGAAAAGTGGTAAAGGAGGAAAGCAAGTGAGGTGACAAGAAGAAGGAAAGCCTGAAGGGTCCAGCTTTGTGTAGGACCAGGTCAGCAAGGTCAGCAACGGCGGTGACTGTCTGGAGGGGGACCGTTTGGAAGTTCCTGGAAGGACCCCATAGGCTGTGTGCCCGGCGGTCTGGAGCAGTGTTCCGAAGGACAGTCAGCACCAGGGCAGGGGCCTCTCGGACCCCGGCAAGGCTTGGAGTCGCCATAATTTGCCAAATCCGTCAGTGAAGGGGACGTAGATCCCCCAACAACCAAGTCCCGATTGAAGGCAACAGCCCAGCCAGTATAGAAGAGACACTGCCACCGCCAAGGCACCAGTTTCTTAGGGCCAGCGCCTGCGGGCAAAGAGTAGAGCTCCCCCGGTCCAGCTTGACGCCGGGGAGCGGGTTACCGGTGGGGACCCATCGCAACCAATAAGTACACCAAGGTGCAAGGAAAAGGGACATCACCGTCACCTACTGGGAGAGCAAGTGCAGCCGTCTGTGGGACCGTCTATCCAGCCGTTTGGTTTACCGTAAAAACTGTGTCAACGTCTCAGGCTGAGTGAGTACCACAGTGCCGCAAGGCACAGCGCTGCCCCCGCGTCCCTGCGCCCACCAGGCCCTGCACCTCCCTCACCATCACCGGGCCCTGGGATCACCAACCCCTACCCACGGAGGGGCAACACAACACCTGGCTGCTCCGCATCACCATCCCCGGGATCCCCGTATAGAGCAGCGGTGGTGAAATCACCACAACCGTGGGTGGCGTCACGGACAATAATCATCCCCACACCCAACAATCCCCTTTCACTCACGGGCGAGGAGTGCCGCTCGAGAAACCCCCGGGATCCGGCCTACAGCTCGAGCCACCACAGAGCAGTGGCCGCTGGACCCGAGCAGAAGGGGGTGAGCGTAGTGTGCTGACACCCTCCTCCCTGCCCGCGACAACTTGGCGTCACGAACAGGATCTTACCGCTCTGCCGTTTGGTAGAGGTGCGCCTTGTTACCGCCGGAGGTATCCGGCAGAAAAATTTCAGAAGCCGCCATCTTTGGCGCGAAAAGTTCCCGCTCGAGCGTCTTCTCGAGCAGTAGAGGCGCGAAGGCCAAAACCCCGCCCCGAGAGAGGAGGGGCCGGAAAGAGCTAAGGGGGACGCGATGGCGGCTGGACGCATGTAGCTGTAGCTATAAAAGCAGGGACGCCAGGACTCTGCAAACATACCGTTCCTGGAAGAGAAAGCCATCATGTGGATGCCGTCCCGCGACACCGTAGCCCCCGCGCCTGGAACCGCGGCTTGGGTGGAGATCCGGACCGCGCAGCTCTACCAACGGCTGCAGGTGAAGATGCAGCTCCTCATGGAGGAGTGAGAGGCCGACATGGCAGACGTTGTAGCCACCGTGCGGAGACGCGAGGAGGAGGCGGAGAAAGGGAGGGTGAGTGACCCACGTCCCGATGCCCTTGAAGGGCCGGTCATCGCGGCTGTGGGGCCCGGTCCAAGCCCTCTCCCACGGCTGCCTCCCTCGCCACCCGTCCCGGAGGCCGTGACCCCGCCACTAGGCCTGCTACCACCGCAACCGGTAGCAGTAGCCAGCGTCCCCGCCCAAGCGGGCCGACCTGTAGCCGGAGCCCGCGGCACACCGGAGGTGTTACCGTGGAAGATCCCGAAGGTTGAACCGGAGGCATCCCCTGAGAAGTTCCCCGAGCCGGAGCCGATGACCCGCTCCGTGCCGAAGGCCCAGCAGCGGAAAGCTCCTATGCCCATCCCCCACACCTCGGCTGAGGAAGTGCTGGGTTGTTGCTGCAAGGCGGCGCCCAAGGCCAAGACACCGCGGGACATGCCGCCCAGATTCCTGACAGTGGGCAACGTTCAGGATGTCCCACGGGGCCCGACCCGTGCGCCGGCGCTGGCGGCAGCGCCGTATTGGGATAGGGAGCCGGTACCGCTGGGCCTGGAGATCGCCGAGAGGGAGCGGAAGAAGGCTGAGCTGGTGGCCTGAGCTATCCGGGAAAAGGAAAATCTCCGCCAGGCCACGTTCCGTGTCCGTGGCCCGTTGTATGTGGGGCAGGTGAGGCGGTTTGATGTCCGCCAGGGCTATGGGTTCATCTATGAACCGGGCCTGGAGGCCGAAGTGTTTGCAGCCCGGCGGGATGTGAATGCCCACCTGCCTGAAGAGCATCCCGGCCGCAATCTGATGCCGGGTGACATAGTGCAATACACCCGGTTCTTTGGGGAGCGGGGGTGGTTCGCGCTGGACGCTAAGCTAAAGGGCAGCCCAGAGGCCCGAGCGAGCGCCGCGCCCCCTCCCTTGGAAGGAGCACTAGAGCCTGAAGGCCTGGAGTAAGGCAGCGGATGCCCGTTGCACCGTCCCCGTTGGGACCACCAGTCAGCATGTTTACAAGTTTGTTTGTTTGAAAAGTTGGAAAAAGTTGAAAATGATGAAAAATGATGATGACCGAGTACTTAACCAGATTTGCTTTGTGATTTGCAACCGGCTGGAGCCGGCACCGTTGTCCCCGTGGGGACCGTTTAAAGTTTTTGCATGGGAACTATCCATGGACAAGCCCGTGAACTTGCAGGGCAACCACAAACGTTAAGTGGCTTGTAAATATGTTGTTTACCGTTACCGTTTTCCGCAATGCCGCCTCCGGAGAGGCAGGTTGGAGGGAGGGCCCTGAGCAGAGCAGGCTAGGGCCCAGCCACCAAAGGAACCGGTGGCTACCCTCTGGAGGGCAAGGACAGATCCCGCTCGGGTAACTTGTGCTGGACTGTGGGTCAAGGGGTGCTGCCTGGGCTTTAGGGGCAGCATCAGGGCCAGGTTGCTTGGGTGGGAGAGAGCGGAAACCGTAACCGTAAACCGTTTGCAACGTTAAAAGAAATGTGCCTCCCGTCTTTGGATGAGTTATTATTAAAAATGTATATATGTGTTACCATTACCATGTTATCTTTTTCAGAAAAATAAAACCGGTGTTGGACGGCAGCCCACGGACGGTCTGCATTTTGCTAAGGGGGAATGTGTCGCCCTGGGCAAGCCAGGGGACACAGGTCACACACCACCACACCCTACATCCCAGCTAGGAACACCACAGCTAACCAGAAATCCTTGTTGCCTTCCTCCAGAGGCTGATGATTCACACCAGGGGGTGGGCCAGGCGGTTGGCTCCGCCCACCAAGGAGGACACAGCTCTGGAGGCGGGAGAAACCAGGCAGTCCAGTGAGGGACATGAAGGAGTAAACAGCAGATTAGCCCAGGCAGGGCTTGAGTAAACAGCTAAGTGAAAGTAGTGAAAGTAGAAAAGTGGTAAAGGAGGAAAGCAAGTGAGGTGACAAGAAGAAGGAAAGCCTGAAGGGTCCAGCTTTGTGTAGGACCAGGTCAGCAAGGTCAGCAACGGCGGTGACTGTCTGGAGGGGGACCGTTTGGAAGTTCCTGGAAGGACCCCGTAGGCTGTGTGCCCGGCGGTCTGGAGCAGTGTTCCGAAGGACAGTCAGCACCAGGGCAGGGGCCTCTCGGACCCTGGCAAGGCTTGGAGTCGCCATTATTTGCCAAATCCGTCAGTGAAGGGGACGTAGATCCCCCAACAACCAAGTCCCGATTGAAGGCAACAGCCCAGCCAGTATAGAAGAGACACCGCCACCGCCAAGGCACCAGTTTCTTAGGGCCAGCGCCTGCGGGCAAAGAGTAGAGCTCCCCCGGTCCAGCTTGAAGCCGGGGAGCGGGTTACCGGTGGGGACCCATCGCAACCAACAAGTACACCAAGGTGCAAGGAAAAGGGACATCACCGTCACCTACTGGGAGAGCAAGTGCAGCCGTCCGTGGGACCGTCTATCCAGCCGTTTGGTTTACCGTAAAAACTGTGTCAACGTCTCAGGCTGAGTGAGTACCACAGTGCCGCAAGGCACAGCGCTGCCCCCGCGTCCCTGCGCCCACCAGGCCCTGCACCTCCCTCACCATCACCGGGCCCTGGGATCACCAACCCCTACCCACGGAGGGGCAACACAACACCTGGCTGCTCCGCATCACCATCCCCGGGATCCCCGTATAGAGCAGCGGTGGTGAAATCACCACAACCGTGGGTGGCGTCACGGACAATAATCATCCCCACACCCAACAATCCCCTTTCACTCACGGGCGAGGAGTGCCGCTCGAGAAACCCCCGGGATCCGGCCTACAGCTCGAGCCACCACAGAGCAGCGGCCGCCGGACCCGAGCAGAAGGGGGTGAGCGTAGTGTGCTGACACCCTCCTCCCCGCCCGCGACACTAAAAGTAAAAAACGTCCGATTAAATAAGGACGAGTCTCGCCGGAAAGGAACCAGCGTGACAGTACCCCCCTATAATGAGCAGTCACCAGATGCTCAAGATCAGGCACAACCACCTGATCAAGCAGGGGAGGACTAGAGAGGACCGGAAGAAAATGGAGACTCCGAAGAGACAACACACCTTCGGAGTTGGGAGACTGGAAAAACCGCATGGGAACCAAGTATGGGGGGCAACTCCAACCGGACTGTTGAGGAGCACAGCACCTCACCCACACAATACGGACCCAGAAACCCTGAACCAATCTCCCCAACCTGACCACGCCACTGGATGGCACTAGCGGGCAGCCACACGCAATCACCCACAACCAGGTCTGGACCTGTCCGTTTAATAGTATGTCCACGGTGTCTGCGACGGCACATGCGACCCACAGAGATGGTACTCACAGGCATCCCCACAAACTCACTACCCAGAGGTACAGGAGCACCAGATGAGACAGGTACACTCAGGCCACCCTCCTCCCTGGGACCTGAGGGAGACCAATCCACCGGAGACGCAAATGTGATGCCCTGGACTAGCAAGGTAGTCACAGATAGACCCCCGCATTACACCTGTCCCCAAATAAGGTAACATCACCCAAACCATAAACCCTCGTCACCTCTCTCAGTGCTTGATGAACACACCAGGGGGCAGAGCCAGGCGGTTGGCCACGCCCACGAGGAGTTCAGAGGGCCTGAGGCAGGAAGTCCAGTACAGATGAGTTGAGTGTCAGTGAGTGAGGAGTGAAGGAGTCTGACAGGTGCCGGGGTTGGAGCCCGGGCACCTTTGGCTAGGAGGCAGACGGTGGTCTTAGCCTGCAGAAGCCAGGAAGACGGCTCGGTGGAACCGTGGTGGACCGGAACAGGGTAGTGTCCTGCCGATACCGACCCGGGAAACCGACTGGAAACCAGAGCACATAGGGGGGTACTCAGACCCTGAAACGAGGTCCAGAATCCACTGGACTGAGTTAATTGACTGATTGCGGCCTGGACTATAGGTCCTTTCCCACCCAAGTCCCGACTGAAGACAACAGCCCACCTTGGGGGATAGAAAGCCACCGCTCAAGCAGAGAGATCCCACGGGCCAGCGTCTGCGGGCAAAAGGGCTCTCCCGACATACATACAGCTGGGGAGTGGAATCATGTCGCTGAAGCGCAGGCAGTCTACACATACACTACACGGTGCAGGAGAAAGGCAAAGACTACTGAACCGGGTGGGGGACCAGATGCAGCAGGCTGCGGGCACCGACCACCATCAACTTTGTTTACCGGAGACTTGTGTGTGTCAATAACAGTGAGTACAACAGTGCCATCTGGCTGCGCACTGCCCTGCACCACCCAGCTCTCCCGGGGCCACCACCTCTGCCCATGGAGGGGTTAACACCTTGCTGCATCACCATCTGCCCCGGGTGCCCAGTAACCGCAGCGGTGGTGTCCACCTTCACCACAACTCGTGGGTGGTGCCACGAACTTAAACACGGCTCCGGCCATACACCTACCTACCACCCCCCTAAGTAGCGCCAGCACCCTTTCAGAGCGAAGTGACCCCGGGTCCGGAGGCGCTCGAGCCACCCACCAACGAGCCCGCATCCGAGCGGCTCGGTTGCAGCCGAGCGCGGGGCGGTACACAAAGGAGCAAGGTGCACCAGGGAAACTTGCCATATGGACCTTACAGGCAGGCGGACAGGAGCCTGAGGAGTGGGAAGCTTTCCCCCTATGCGTCTTGGAAGGAAAGCAGCCGGAGAGAGGGAAAGACAGGGCAAACACACTCCTTGGACGCTGTCCTTCAAACGACCAGAAGGGGTGGTCTGCCAGACAGGGGAACGCTGGGCAAAACCGGCCTGGGATCCACACTTTCGGGGAGGCGGACCTTACTCCAAGAAGTGGGACTACCAACCCTACTCCGCCCCAGTGGGGAATGAACCGGGAGAGTGGGGAACACGGAGGACAAATGGAAGCCCTGGTCGCTACCTTCCACACGACCAGGGGGACTCTCTACATAGTAACAGGGCGGTGATGACAGGACAGGACCCAATGTAATGCCCAATGCTCCCACAGAAGAAACAAACTCCCGACCCACGCTGGACTGCAGGTGGAGTATGACAAGAGGACATCCCCCCAACTGCATGGGTTCATCCTCCTACACCTGGGGGCCTCCTCCATATGGAGTACAGGGAGCAGGGAATGGGTCCAACGCTCCATAATGCGCCTGTCGATCCGGATGGCAAGCGACATGGCGGCCTCCAATGACTCTGTGATGGAGTACTGCGCTATGGAGTCCTGGAGCCTAACAGACAACCCACGGCAGAACACCCTGGGTCATTCAAGTGGGTGTTTGTGGCCCAACTCCGGAACTCCGAGCAGTACTCCTTCGCTGGTTGCGTTCCCTGATTAAGTTGGCGGAGCTTGGACTCCACCAAAGAGACGCCATCCGGATCGCCATACACCAACCCTAGAGCCGTGAAAAACTCCTGTACCGACCGCAAAGCCGCGGAATCGGCCAGCAGAGAGAAATTCCAGGTTTGGGGATCCCCTTGCAACAGGGAGATTATTACCCCAACCTCATGGACTTCACTCCCTGCTGATTGGGGACGGAGTCTAAAATACAATTTACAAGACACAATAATATTAGGATTACCTACCTGAAAGTCTTGAAGGTCAACACCCTGAACAATTTATTGAAACCTAACTAAAATCTAATTTGGGAGACGAATTCTCCCCCATGTTTGCGGTGAAAAGGGCCCATTGAGTCCCAGCTAAACCCCCAAAGTCAGGAGCCCCTCATTGGCCATTCTTAGCACCGCTTTTGAATTGCAAGGATAGAGTTCTCGCATTGTGCCTGGCCAGTCAAAGAGACCCTCTCCAGTATAACAATGCAACCTATTCCAAGATTTTTCTGTGGATCTCCAAAAGCAGAGAGCTCAATTCATGGATGCCAAAAAAAGAGTTTAAAAATCAGAACTTTTTTAGTCTATGATTTATACGGCTGGCCTCCGAATCGTATACAAGGGATCCACAACTTTCTTCTCCAACCCTAGAAAAGCGTTGGAATGGCTATAGGTTCATCCTTCTCCAAGATGGGAGAAAGGCTAATCTCTCTCACAATGGGACACCCAGATCCTTCATTCGTCAACCCGGAGGAGGGAGGGACTGTGTTTAGATCAGAATAATAGGAATTCTGGTTTCCCACATCGTTGGTAACAACTATACTTTTTACTATGTTTAGTGTGGGCATATATGAAATTGTAAACTTCCAAGATTCTAGTTTGTTCCACTCTCCTACATGTTGTAGGAGACTGGAACAAAGCCGTGTTTGTTTTTACATAAGCAGAAGGCTGTTTTGTTTTTACATATGCAGTAATAAATTCTAAAGAGTATGTATTAATGTGCTTATATAACCCACCTCCCAGCTAATTTAGAGATAATTAAACAAATGGCGAGTTTCTCCTTAAGCTACCCAAATGCTTACATTATATGAACTGTGTGGGAGAATTTAATTTGGTTATTAATGATAATTTGGTCAGATGTAGATTGGGAGGAACAGCCCCTGTGATTAGAACCTTTCCTATAACTTTGTCGTCATTTATGGAGGGTAATGGATGGGTGGATTTATGACGAGTTTCCCAGCCTGATACTCTAGAATTCACTTGTCACTTCTTATCTAGGCAAACTTTATCTCCGATAGATTGTTAATGGTTCTATTGCAGTGGTGATCAGGGTGGAGAAGGTGGAACACAGTTGCAGAGGGATTACATACCAAAGCCTGCAAATACTTACCCTCTTAATGGACCAAATAGAGCAAATAGATTTTTCATTTTTATTTTTTTCTTCCCCTTCTTCCGATAGCAATAACGTTTTTATTTTTCTGTCAATATTGCCATATAAAGGCTTGTTTCTTGCGCAATGAGTTGTACTTTTGCATGAAACCATTGGTGTTACCAAATAGTGTACTGGAAAACAGGAAAAAAAATTCCAAGTGCAGTGAAATTGTGAAAAAAAGTGCAACTGCACAATTGTTTTTGGGGTCTTTTATTTACCACGTTGACTATATGGTAAAACTGATGTGTTAGTATGATACCTCACGTCAGTATGAGTTCGTAGATACCAAACATGTAAAGTTTTAATTTTATTTAAGTGGTAATAAAAAATTTAGAAGTTTGTCTAAAAAAGAATTGTGCTTTTGTCACCATTTTCCAAGACCCATAGCATTGAAATTTTGGGGGATCTGGGGCTCATTGATGACTTACTTTTTGCGTGTTGAGTTGGCATTTTTAATTTCACAATTTTTGCTAGATGCGATGTTTTGATTACGTTATTGCAGTTTAATGCAATGTTGTGGTGACCAAAAAAGCTGTTGACGTTTGGAATGTTTTTCTCACTCGACCCTTTTTCGAACATATTAATTAATTTTAGATTTTGGTAGATCGAGCATTTCTAAATGCGACAATACCAAATATGTGTGTGCCTTTTTGTTTTTTTTATTGTTTTATTCTCAATGGAGCAAAGAAGGGTGATTTGAATGTTTAGGTTTTTTTTATTTTTTAAAACTTTTTTGTTGATTTTACTAGTCCCCTTAGAGGACTTTATGACTGCATTGTCTGATCGCTTCTCCTGATCAGCGTTTTACTTCAGCAATGCTCTAATCAGGAGAAATGCTGTGTTGCTGTAAGTGCCGGCATTCTGATGGTATTCAAAGGAAGTCAGTCATGTCAGCGATAGGTGTCATCATCTGACCCTGAGCTGTTATAGTGTTAGGTTGACCTAACGGTCACAGCTGTTGCCAGCGATGTCCGAATGCAGAGAGGGTACCGGTGACCCCCCCTCGGCTATTCCAGCTCTCAATGAAAACAAGCGAACGCCGTTATACACATAAGACTGGAGATGTGCGGCTCCGAATAGAAAGACTGTATTATTTTGTTTACATTTCAAAGTTATACAAAGCTGATTAGGGCGTAACTATGCAACATACATATTCATTAATCTACATTCATTAAGGCGTGGATTGCATATTCCCAGCAAGAGAAATTAATATAATGACTTATACTCCCATAATAGTCTATTCCGCCTCTCATTCTCATAACAAGATGTTTGTCAGTCATTTCTAAGTCAAAACATTCTGCGTCCTTGAAGTTGGTCTCATAGTTTATTACGCAAATAAGTCTGGTTCGGTCTTGCCAGGGAGAATGAATTTCTATTATTTTCTAAGTCAGTGAAAAAGGTTAACTCTTTCCTCACAATAGCAACACATTGGAACCCTATGATTGTGTCACAGGGCCATTGATGGCAGCTGGGAACAGCGTGATCCCCGCCGGAGTGCGTTAGATTGCGCTGTCAAACTTTGATCTAAGCGGTTAATAGGTGTGGGTATTTTGGAGATCCACCTGCTCCTGTTTGCCACACATGTCTGCTGATCTGATCAGCAGACATGTGCGAGAATCACAACAGGTAACTGGAGAGAGGCCACCTAGGATGTAGGTTGTGAAGGTTGTTAAATACTTAGGGATCAACATTCATCAATATAGTAAAAGGATTCTCTCTTTTAACATTCTGTCACTATTAGATTATGCCAAATTCAAGATTAATCTCTGGGGAAAACTACCTTTATCAGAGCTGGGACGCATAATTCTAATTAAGATGATATTGTTGCCAGAATTCAGTTACACTTTACAACACACTGCGGTACCTATCCCTAAATCCTTCTTCACAACACTTAACATCGCTAATGTCTTCATTTGTTCTGGGTAGTTCTCGGCCCAAACTTAAATTATCTTCCTTTCATAGACAAAAAATGGTCAGGGGTACAGTTATGCTAGATTTTTTTCTTTATTACATAGCAGGACAAATAAAGGTGCCAACAGTAGGATGCCAATCAGAAAAAAGACTGACTGGAACACCTATGTGTGTGAATTAGGTGCTAGCTTAAAAATACATGACTATAATAAAGATAATAAGCTGCACACTAACCACTATCAAAATATAAACATGAAAAATGGTAAAGCATTACTGCTATAGGGATACTATGAACAATGAAGGATACATTTAGCTATCTGGAAAAAAATGAAATACATGAAAAATGGTATTGCAAAACTGCTATGAATATTTGAAAGTAGTAGAGATGTTTAGCAAATGTATTGATCAATGCAAATGAGCCCGAACACCGAACGACAAGGTAAATCTCTAATTTTTTCGGGAACTTAACCTTATTGCCTCTCTATCTGCTATTAAAAATCTGCAAGTATGGGCAGACAGGCTCCTGGCTATATAGGATCATGAATAGAGTCTGGTAATAGGGCGGGGTTCTTAGTCAGAAGAAACTGCATTTTTCCAGAAAGCTAAATGAATTTTTCATTGTTCATAGTATTCCTATAGCAGTAATGCTTTAACATTTTTTATATTTATATTCTTATAGTGATTAGTGTGGAGCCTATTATCTGTATTATAGTCATGCATTTTTAGGCTAGCACCTAAGCACCTAACTCACACATATAGGTTTTCCAGTCAGTCTGTTTTCTGATTAGCATGCAATCTCTTTTATTTTTTTATATATATATATATATATATATATATATATATATACATGTACATATATGTGACGCCCCTGACTCCATCAAGGTGCCACAGGGAACTGCACCCCTGTCTCTCATAGTGCAGAACCCACTCTCCATGGTTCTGGGTTCCTACACACTGGTATTGCTTCCATCAACATTCAAATCCTAACCACACCTCACACTACACCCTGTCAGGCACACCAGTGGGTGGTCTAGCTGGAAAAGGGCCACCCGCCTATGGGTCAGGCAGACTGGTGGGAGGGAGGAAGTCAGTTCAGGAGTAGCCCTCAAAGAGTGAGGAGCTGAGGGAGTTGGAGCTCCCTGTGTGACCTTGGTTGGGTCGCAGACAGTGGTCTGGGACTACAGGAGTCAGAGACCCAGTCCCAGGGTATTGGAGAAGGGTGTACTGAATTAGTTTTGGAGAACGGTTGGCATCAGAAAGTTCAGTAACCGGACTGGTACCAAGCACGGCGGGGTACAGGACCCTAGATAAGGGAGTAGCTTCACGCAACCTGGTAATTCACCTGTGGAGGATAGTCTCTTTATGAACTTTCCCCAAGAGCTCAGAGATTTAAGGCACCAACACGAGGGGGATAGGGATTTCCAGCTTATGCAGCCCACTGAAATCTCAAGTGTCAGCCATCGAGTGCACAGCTCCACTATTTAAATATAGGGAGCGGGACCCTGATAGCTTCAGGCCAAAGGGTCACTCAGGAACATCTACACAATTGTGCATGGAGGTAGGCTCTGGACCACTAAGCAATACCAGCAGGACTGGATACCTGGACGAGCTGCCCAGAGCGGCAGTGGTACCCAGAGACTTGGTTTACTTCTGTGTCAGAGTCTGCTTAATGATTGCACCAACATCCACACAACCTAAGTGACTACACTGCTCTCCCTGCATCCTGTCTGCCCGCATAGCCTCCACAACGCTATCCGCCACCTATCCTCCAGAGTCCCGGGGTCTCCCCTACTCGTGGAGGGATCATAATCTGGCTGCCCCACTACATCACCTATGGGTACTCCCTTCGGCAGTGGTGGTACTCCCCTTACCACGGGTGGCGTCACGAACTATCCCTTGTAAATATCTCCCCTTTTGGTTAAGTGGCCGCTGAGCCCCGGGTCCGGCGACCCTCGAGCCACACCGAAACCCCAGATCCGAGCAGTATGCCTGCTCCAGGGGGCGGCACATATATAAATAAGCAGTCTACTAGGATTTTTGGAGCTTGATAAACCTGACATTCCCAAAATGTTGCCTATGCTCAAGATGGCATAGTTAATCTGGAAACAGGAGAGGCGAGTGTCAAATTTTACTCATATTTTAGAGGGTGTTACTCTATGGCAGCCCCATTTTTCTGTCACTGTTATCTCACACATCCTCTCAATTTTGAAGCACTCAAAACGTCCTTTTACTTGGTGACCATTATGACCAGAATATACTATTATGTTTTGTTCAGTTGAGAAATAAGTATATGCCAAAATCACAATTATTTTTTAGATATCTTCATTTAAGTTCCATTCTCCAATCACAATTGCAATCACTCAGATTTGATATGATTTGCAGTCACAGGTGGAGGTTCCCACGGTCCTCCTGCTGTGACCGCAAATCACCTAAGTGTCATCATCGCTGATTGTGTGGCTCACTCCGTCTCTACCTGCAGTCACATTGTTCTGTGGCACTCGCTATGAACTTCAGATGTAGCAAACCTGAAATAGTCAAGGGACCTTGTGGGAATTACGTTGGACCTGCAGAGGTGCTTTGAGGGTTAATAAAGTGGTGAAAGAGGGTTTTATTTTGTCTTGTCTTTTATTTCAAATAAAGGATTTTTTTCAGTTTTTGTGTTTATTTATTTTCACTTACAAATTAGTAATGTGGGGAGTCTCATAGACACCTTCCATTTCTAATCTAGGGTTAGGTGGCAGCTAGGGTTATTAACCCCTTATTTCCCCAATTGCCACCACACCAGGGCAATCAGAAGAGCTGGGTAAAGCACCGGCCTTGTCACATCTAATGGATGCAACAATCCAGGGCTGCTGCAGGCTGGTATTTTTAGGCTGAGGGGGCCCAATAAGCATGGGTCTCCCCGCCTGAAAATACCAGCCCCCAGCTCTCGGGCTTTATCATGGCTGGATATCAAAATTGGGGGAAAAGGCACTCAGTTTTTTAATATTATTTATTTAAATAATTTAAAGTGCCACATGTGGTTCCTCTTATTTTGATACACAGCCAAGATAAGCGCATGGCTGGGGGCTGCAGCCTGTAGCTGTGGTCTTTATCTGTGCTGTGTATCATAATATGGGGGGGACCCTATGCCAATTGTTTTATTTATTTTTACACCATGATAGTGACCCGGAGACAGTGCCTATGATTGGTTGCAATCATACGCAGTCACACAGGGTGGGGGTGCACCTGACTGCAACCAATCACAGATGCCGGGACTGCCCATGGGAAGGGAAAGCAGTGCATATGGATGAGCAATAATGAGTGGCCCCAGAAGAAGAATGAGCGGCCACGGGAGCAGTTCAAGCTGTGCCAAAGCATCTGTAAGTATGAAGCTTCTTGCTTCATTCTTATTTTTTTTTTTATTTCCCGAGTGCTGGATCCGGACCATTAGTCAGAATTCTCTGAGAATTCCGGGCCAGGGCCCGCCACTTGGGAACATTTGAAACTACGCAGATCCAGACTTTTACAGTCTGGGTTTGCCCATCACTATCAATTATACATAATTCACCATGCCTACCTAACCCCATCAAGGTTGCGCTGAATGGATAGATTATACTCTTCAGAATGTTTGCAGGGTCACACTTTAAACGCAGATTTCTGGCACATGGTTTGGGGTTATCCAATTAGTCTCTCCTTCTGGCAAAGTATTATCACCTTCCTATCCTCCCTGATATTGATTGCCACTCCACTAGATCCTAAAATATGTTTATTTTGGCTACTGGAGGAGAGGGATTATACCAAAATCTTTCTAATGAAAACTTTATTTCTTGCCAGAAAATTGATAGCTACAAGATGGATGGGTAATTTTCCCATAACGCTAAGGGCCTGGGTTGATTCTGTAAACACAATAATCACATATGAGAAAACAGTGTATCATAATAGAGGATCCCCTAGAAATTTGGTAGCATATGAGACATATGGAACTCATCGGCGTAGACGGTCTTTCATAATTAAGGTATCATTTATACAATCAGTTTAAGGTTACATATAGCTCAGAGATGTACAGTTGAAACCAGAAGTTTACATACACTATCTAAAAAAAAATATGGATGTTTTTCTCGCTATGACATGAAATCAGCATTAACCTTTCACATTTTAGGTCAATTAGCAAGCAAAATTATTTATATTTGCCAAATGCCAGAATAATGAGAGAGAGAATGTTTTAAGGCATTTTTATTACTTTCTGCAAAGTCAAACGTTTACCTACACTAACAGTACTATGCCTTTAAACAATATGGGACAGCCGATATGATGATGTCATGTCTTTGGAAGCGTCTAATTAGAGACCCACCTGTGGATATATTTTACTGTATACCTGAAACTCACCGTTTATTTGTGTAGCATCATAGGAAAGTCAAAAGAAATCAGCCAAGAACTCAGGAACAGAATTATGGACTTGCACAAGTATAGTTTATCCTTGGGTGCCATTTCCAGATGCCTGAAGATTCATCGTTCATCTGTACAAACAATTATACACAAGTACAAACACGATGGGAATGTCCAGCCATCATACTGCTGAGGAAGGAGACGGGTTCTGTGTACGAGAGATGAATGTGCTTTTGTCAGACATGTGCATACCAACCCAAGAACAAAAGCTGAAGATGCTGTGAAGATGCTGGCGGAAGCTGGTAAGATTGTGTCATTATCCACAGTGAAACGAGTACTCTGTCAACATGGGCTTAAAGGCTACTCTGCCAGAAAGAAGCCATTACTCCAAAAGAAACATAAAAAGGCCAGATTGTTTGCACATGCACACAAAAACAAAGACCTTAATTTTTGGAGACATGTCCTGTAGTCTGACGAAACTAAAATTGAACTGTTTGGCCATAATGACCATCGTTACATTTGAAGGAAAAAGGAAGAAGCTTTGAAGTCTAAAGCCTGCTTTACACCAGGCAATCTATCGGGCGATAGATCGTCGGGGTCACGGTTTTTGTGATGCACATCCAGCATCGCTGGCGATGCCGGCCTGTGTGACACCTCCTAGCGACGCAGTATCGCTCACAAATCGTGAGTCGGGTACTGCTCGTTAGGTTCCATAATATCGGTTACTTTAGTCGCCCATCGTTTCCGTGGTAGCACACGTCGCTCCGTGTGACACCACGGGAACGATGAGCAGCTCACCTGCCTCCCGCGGCCGCCGCCGGCTCTATGTGGAAGGAAGGAGGTGGGCGGGATGTTTACATCCTGCTCATCTCCGCCCCTCCACTCTGATTGGCCGGCGGCCGTGTGACGTCACTGTGACGCCGAACGTCCCTCCCACTCCAGGAAGTGGACGTTCGCCGCCCACAGCGAGGTCGCACGAGAGGTAAGTATGTGTGACGGGGTTTAGTAACTTTGTGCGACACGGGCAGCGATTTGCCCGTGACGCAAAAAGGACGGGGGCGGGTACGATCGATTGTGAAATCGCACAATCGGTCGTACCGTGTAAAGCAGGCTTAAGAACACCATCCCACTGTGAAACATGGAGGTGGCAGCATCATATTGTGGGGTTGTTTTGCTGCAGGAGGGAGAGGTGCACTTCACAAAATAGATGGCATCATGCGGAAAGAAGATTATGTGGCAATACTGAAACAACATCTCAAGACATCATCCAGGAATTTAAAGATTTGTTGGAAATGGGTCTTCCAAATGGACAATGACCCAAAGCATACTGCCAAACTAGTTACAAAGTAGCTTAAGGATAGCAAAGTCAGTGTTTTGGAGTGGCCATCACAAAACCCTGATCTCATTCCTATGGAAAATGTAGGCACAAAGCTGAAAAGGCAGTGCGAGCAAGGCGACCTACAAACATGGCTTAGTTACACCAGTTCTGTCAGGAGGAATGGGTCCAAATTTTTACCAACTATTGTGAGAAGCTTGTGGAAGGAAATCCAAATGGTTGACCCAAGTCATACAGTTTTAGAGCAATGGTACCAAATGCTAATGAAATGTATGTAAACTTTTTACTTTACAGAAAGTAATAAAAATGCCTTAAAACATTCTCTCTCTCTCTCATTATTTTGGCAAATATAAATAATTTTGCTAATCCTAATTGACCCAAAATGACAACCTCTTGATATGACGCTGAGCATGTGCACTCAACTCCTTTGGTCAACCATGGCGAGGCCTGTTCTAAGTGGAACCTGCCTTTTGAAACTGCTGCATAGTCTTGGCCACCGTACTGCAGCTCAGTCTCTGGGTATTGGCAATCTTCTTATAGCCTAGGTCATCTTTATGTAGAGCAACAATTCTTTTCTTCAGATCCACAAGAGAATTATTTGCCATGAGGAGCCATGTTGAACTTCCAGTGACCAGTATGAGAGAGTGTGGGAGAGATAACACCAAATTTACCACACCTGCTCCCCCTTCACACCTGATACCTGTTGTAACACTAATGAGTCACATGACACCCGGGGAGGGAAAATGCCTAATTGGGCACAATTTGGCCATTTTCATTTAGGGCTGTACTCACTATTGTTGCCAGCGGTTTACACATTAATGGCTGTGTGTTCAGTTATTTAGCGGGCACATGAAATTTACACTGTTATACAAGCTGCACACTGACACTGTACATTTTATCAAAGTGTCATATCTTCAGTGTTGTCCCATGAAAAATATATTAAAATATTTACAAAAATATGAGGGGTGTACTCACTTTTGTGATATATTGTATATTGTTTCTATGCTTCTTCAACATAACATGGGTTTTAATTGACTTGCTAATATCAAATTATGGAATGATACGTGTACTTGAGCAGCTCCTTTATATATACCTTTTGAAGTACATTGCATATTGCTGTACTTTTGTTTCCTACTTCTGAAGAATACATGTATTATTATTGTGTAACAATTTTTAATAAAATGAATTTAAAAAAAAAAGAAAAACTTTTATGTCATTGGACTACCCATTGAAATACTGCAGCTCCTTCCAGCTGTCTCCCTGTATGACAGGAGAGATCTGCAGCACAGCCTCATTCACTTCAATCAGAAGGGGCAGTAGGTCCAAGAGTCCGTACATCAATATGAGATGACACTGTATCTGTGTTTGTATGGATTTCCTCCGGGTTTTCTTGTTTTCTCCCACACTCCAAAGACATTCTGATAGGGAATGTAGATTCTGAGCCCCAATAGGGACAGCAATGATCACATCTGTAAAGTGCTATGGAATATGATGACGCTATATAAGCAATGCATAATAAAGTCTTATCGGAATATCCTTTTTATACACGGCTATGTTGTACCTGTTGTTGTTTTCTGACACTTTTTTTTCCAAGTAGAAAAGTGTTGTATACCCATTATTAAAAAATCAGTGATAATAACTTTAAATTCAGTGTGAAACCAAAATTGAAAATGTATTCATGCCATAAAACTGGTCTAAGTATAATGGTAATTTTACCCCGTGGCGTGTTCTTCTCAGACAGTAAAAGGAACGCTTGCCTATGACATCATATAAAGGGAGGGATATAGAAAGCAGGAATTTCCTGTTCAGACCTGTTGTGGAATAATAGACATGATACCAGGGTACACATCGACATCAAAAAAACACCAAAAAGGAGCCAAGACAAATGATATGTGCACACACAGAATGTGGTGAGCCTTCCTCATAAAAATGGCTGCAGCCCAGGTGCATGATGCTGATGATACAGCCACACAACCTCCACACTAGAGGGGAGGGGCGGCTGCTTAGCATAAGACATGCACACTAATAAAGCTTGCACTGGGAGCCCATCATATAATGAGTGAAATGCACAGTGTCTGAACTGTAACCTATAAATGACGCCAGAAACCCAGGTCAGGCGGGCTAAACAGCACTATATAGGTGCATCTCGCACGGATACACGAGACGCACAGTGTCTGAATTAAGCAATCAATTGTGTGAATCAGCTCACCGTACAAAGGCTCAATCCCGATTCCGTCCTGGAGCGCGGACAGGCACTGCCACGGCCCGGTATAATGTAAGAAGTAGAGATGAGCGAACCGGTCGCAATTCGGCTCGAGGTCGGTTCGCCGAACGGAGGTCCCGTTCGAGTTCGGTTCGTCGAACGTTCGACGAACCGAACTCGAACTGCATAGGAAACAATGGCAGGCAATCACAAACACATAAAAACACCTAGAAAACACCCTCAAAGGTGTCCAAAAGGTGACAAACAACTCACAACACAAAACAAACACATGGGAAAGTGACAAGGACATATACTCATGCGAAAACAAAAGAGCTGGACAAGGAAAAAGAGGAGGAGACACAGATATAGGCATGGCACGCCCTTCTAAAATCATGTAAAACACCGCAAGGTGACTCCAAGCGGAGTCTCCCTTTTTTCTAAAAATTGGGCCACACACACACCCACCCCTTCAGTAGCAGCACTTGTGCCCCAGTTGTACACTTCACAGCTAGATTTGCATCAAGCACATTCAAAAATACGTCATACTTAACCGTCCCCAGGATGACACCGGGGTAGGTAGCAAAGTCTTTCCTGATCCCAGCTGTATGCATCTTGGATCATTTTTTAAAACAATGTAAGCAAGGATTACTCCAAGCGGAGTGTCCATTTGTTTCCAAAATTGTGCCCCACACACACCCACCCATTCAGTGGCAGCACTTGTGCCCTAGTTGTACACTTCACAGCTAGATTTGCATCAAGCACATTCAAAAATACGCCATTCTTAACCGTCCCCAGGATGACACCGGGGTAGGTAGCAAAGTCTTTCCTGATCCCAGCTCTGTTCATCTTGGCTCCTTTTTAAAAACACTGTAAGCAAGGGTTACTCCAAGCGGAGTCTCCCTTTTTTCCAAAAATTGGGCCACACACACACCCACCCCTTCAGTGTTTTCAGTTGTGCCCCAGTTGTACACTTCACAGCTAGATTTGCATCAAGCACATTCAAAAATATGTCATTCTTAACCGTCCCCAGGATGACACCGGGGTAGGTAGCAAAGTCTTTGCTGAACCATGACTTGTTCATCTTGGCTCCTTTTAAAAAACACAGCAAGCAACGGTTACTCCAAGCAGAGTCTCCCTTTTTTTCCAAAAATTGTGCCCCACACACCCACCCATTCAGTGGCAGCACTTGTGCCCTAGTTGTACACTTCACAGCTAGATTTGCATCAAGCACATTCAAAAATACACCATTCTTAACCGTCCCCAGGATGACACCGGGGTAGGTAGCAAAGTCTTTCCTAATCCCAGCTCTGTGCATCTTGGATCATTTTTAAAAACAATGTAAGCAAGGGTTACTCCAAGCGGAGTGTCCCTTTTTTCCAAAAATTGTGCCCCACACATCCACCCATTCAGTGGCAGCACTTGTGCCCTAGTTGTACACTTCACAGCTAGATTTGCATCAAGCACATTCAAAAATACGCCATTCTTAACCGTCCCCAGGATGACACCGGGGTAGGTAGCAAAGTCTTTCCTGATCCCAGCTCTGTTCATCTTGGCTCCTTTTTAAAAACACTGTAAGCAAGGGTTACTCCAAGCGGAGTCTCCCTTTTTTCCAAAAATTGGGCCACACACACACCCACCCCTTCAGTGTTTTCAGTTGTGCCCCAGTTGTACACTTCACAGCTAGATTTGCATCAAGCACATTCAAAAATACGCAGCCGCTCCTGTCATCTCCACACAGCAACTGAAGACAGCTGCGCGATCAGCTGAGCTGTCACTGAGGTTACCCGCTGTCACTGGATGCAGCGGTGGCCGCGGGTAACCTCAGTGACAGCTCAGCTGATCGCGCTACTCACCTCAGTTGCTGACTGGAGCTGACCGGAGCGGCGGTGAGTAGCGCGATGAGCTGAGCTGTCACTGAGGTTACCCGGCGGCCACCGCTGCATCCAGTGACAGCGGGTAACCTCAGTGACAGATCAGCTGATCGCGCGGCTGTCTTCAGTTGCTGTGTGGAGGTGACCGGAGCGGCTGTGTCTGCTGCAGCTCCGGTCACCTCCATGCAGCAGCGCTGGATGCGACGCTGGAGCATCCTGGCTTCCGCCGGACATGGAGGGCTTTTTGGGGCTGATTAAAGTGGTTAACCAGGGTATATGTTTGTGTTTTTTATTCCTAATAAATGATTTTTTTCAGGTGTGTGTGTTTATTTACTGTAATTTACAGATTAATCATGGAAGGTGTCTCATAGACACCTGACATGATTAATCTAGGACTTATTGGCAGCTATGGGCTGCCAATAACTCCTTATTACCCCGATTTGCCAACGCACCAGGGCAAATCGGGAAGAGCCGGGTACAGTCCCAGAACTGTTGCATCTAATGCATGCGGCAATTCTGGGCGGCTGTTGGCTGATATTGTTAGGCTGGGGGGCTCCCCATAACGTGGAGCTCCCCATCCTGAGAATACCAGCCTTCAGCCATATGGCTTTATCTGGCTGGTTTTAAAATTAGGGGGGACCGCACGCCGTTTTTTTTAATTATTTAATTATTTATTTCACTACACAGTATAGACACGCCCACCGGCTGCTGTGACTGGGTGCAGTGTGACACCTGTCACTCAGCGTGGGGGGCGTGTCTCACTGTAACCAATCATAGGCGCCGGTGGGCGGGGTAAGCAGGGAATACGAGATTGTTTAATGGGCGGCCGGCTTTTTCAAAACAGTAAAAGCCGCCGGAGCAGTGTGAATGCAGTGCAGCTCCGGGGATCGGGGATCGGTGAGTATATGAGAGAGGGCTGCTCAATTCAGTTACTCAGGAGTTTAGCGGTCACCGGTGAGCCCTTCACAGGTGACCGCTAATCAGGATGCGACACAGACAGAGCCGCAGCATGACAATGAAGTCGGGTGAAGTTCACCCGAGTTCATTCTGACAGTGCGGCTCTTTCTGTGTCTGCTGTCAACTACCAATCACCGCTGCTACATGGCTGTCTGTGTCTGCTGTCAGCGGCCATGTAGCAGAGCTGAATGGCAGATGACATAGTAAAAACGCATCCCACATTACACACGCTTGTCAAGTCAATAAATAAAAAAAAAAAAAAAGGGTGCCCAATTCATACGTCACAGAACACATGATCTAAAGGATCGCACACAAAATTGATCAATTTAACATAGACTACTAACGCTCGTGTGACAGCAAATGAACGACCTACGTGCAATCTCATTCAATCGCATATGCGACCTGGGCGTGTCACATCGCATACGAGATCGCATACCTAATTGTAAGGTGTAAAGCTGGCTTTAAACACATTCTGCGGCTAACATGCATTCCTATCAATATGAGAGAATCCATGCGCCACAGACAAAGCAAAGAAAATCGCATTATGGCTGAATGGATAAAGCAAACAGAAATCACATAAGCCGCACATAATGTGAGCTGAGGTTGTAGGTCACAATGATTGGGGATGAGTTCTTATATTGCAGATGGTTCATTATCAATAGATATTTTTCAGATTTAGTGCGCATGCATTAAATCAGTATTGATAAGAGTTGTAAATACCAGTGAATATTATGAGGTGCAAAGATTTTTTCGTCACAGTGTAGCACCAAAACAAGTCTTCACTGTTTATTATTAATAAAAAATCATGAGATCTCTGCGGAGATTCAAACCATGGGGAAAAGTGGTTCCCAGTTTGAATATCCACCAGGCCTCTCTTTTGCGCAAAAGTTTTTCCAAGTTACCCCCTCTATGCGACCTGTGTAACCTCTCTATACCATATACTTGCAGGGTGTCAAACGTGCCCTGATGTTTATTAATGAAGTGTTTAGATAACTGGGATATACCTCCAGAAGTTTTTTTATGTGCTATATCATATAAATGTTCTTTTATACGTATGTGAAGTTCCCGTTTTGTGCTTCCAATATATTTTAATTTGCAGGTTATGCATTCTGCCAGGTAAACTATGTATGTACTTTTGCAGTTAATAAAAGTTTTTATTGCATAGCTACTACTAGCATTGCTGTTAGCAAAAGATGTGGTTTTTCTAGGAGTCAGTGGACATAGTTTACACTGTTTTCTCGCACATTGATAAGAACCCTTTAAGGACAACCAATCGGTGCCTAGGAGATTTGGTTTTTTATTGTTAATGTCACTCGGGGATAGTTTGTCACCCAGTGATTTTGCTCTTTTTGCAACTACTCTGCAATTGTTTTTAAGAATTTTTTTCAAAGTTGTGTCTGTTTTTAAAATACTCAGATTGCGGAAGAAAATTTTTCGTTTGTCTGCAAACTGATTACTGTATTGTAATGCTAAAGTGATGATTGAGTTGGCAGTAGATTGATCTCTAGGTGAGATCTGAGTAGCGGTTTTTATTGAGGTGTTTTTGGATTTTACAATTTTTTGTGCTCTACTGAGCATCCAGTTTTTATAACCTCTTTTTTTAAGTCTTGAATCAATGGTATTTACTTCAGTTTGTAAATTTTTTTGAGAGCTACAATTTCTATATGCACGTTGCGTTTCCCCTACTGGTATGGCCTTAATAGTGTGTAATGGATGATGGCTTGCTGCATGCAAAATCGTATTTCCCTGTGATTAAGGGTGAGTGTTTTCACCTGAAACGCGTAGTGCTGGTCATGTTATTCCCTGTGTCTGCATGATGAAATAAAGACGTGATACTTTGCCTGAAAGAGCTGGACATCCTTTCTTCTTACGTCTGAATTAAGGCCTATAAATGACGCACAACACCAGGTCCAGGCGGGTCAGTTAGCACTATATGAGTACATAACACATGACAGGCTCACCATTTAACCACCTGAATTCAAAAGGTCAACTCACATCCTGCAAAAATGGATAAAATGTGCCATACCTCAAATAGTGAGATATTAGTTTATATTTTGGCCCAAAATATGTAAGCTCGCAATCCGTTCGTCAAGGATTCTCACACTTGCGAGTCCCTACACTGAATTAGTTAGAAAAACCACAAAGAACTATATAAAAAAAACACCAAAAAGGAGCCAAGACAAATGATGTATGTGCACACATGTCTTCTGCTAAGCAGCCGCCCCTCACCCTTAGTGTGGAGGTTGAATGGCTGTGACATCAGCATCATGCACCTGGGCTGCAGCCATCTTTATGAGGAAGGCTCACCACATTCTGTGTGTGCACATATCATTTGTCTTGGCTCCTTTTTGGTGTTTTTCTGATATAGTTCTTTGTGGTTTTCCTACACATCGACATCAGCCTTTAGCACCTGTAAGACAATGAGTGTAGATGTATCCCCCATACCGGACAGTCCATATCCTCTGTACTGTACGCACCAGCTGACGATGTGTCGCGGGCGGAGGAGGGGACGCTGCGCTCTCCCACTGCTCGGGTCCGGCCGCTGGTGCTGCTGCTCTGCGGCTGCCGCTGCTGCTCGGTGGTGGCTCGAGCGGTGGGCCGGATCCCGCTCCTCGCCCGTGAGTGAAAAGGGGATTTGATTGTGGGGATTTATTGTCCGTGACGCCACCCATGGTTGTGGTGATAATGGTGACACCACCGCTGCTCTGGACGGGGATCCCGGGAGTGGTGACAGGGAGCAGCTTGGTTGTTATTTCTCCCCTCCGTGGGTAGGGGGTTGGTTGTCCCGGGGCCTGGTGATGGGGTAGGGATGGATGTCAGGCGGGTTACGGGGCCTGGCGAGGTGCAGGGTCGCAGGGGCAGCGCTGTGCCGCACGGCACTGTGGTACTCACTCAGCCCAATGATGAAGACACAGTCTCGGTAAAACACACGGCTGGATGGACGGGTCCCACAGACGGCTGCGGTGTTGTTGCTCCCGGCAGGTTGGTGGTGACTGACTTTCCCTGCACCTAAGATGTCTGTACGGTTCCAATGGGTTCCCACCGGTAACCCGCTCCCCGGCTTGGATATGGGCCAGAGGAGCCCCTTTTGCCCGCAGGCGCTGGCCCTGAGAAACGGTTGCCTTGGCGGTGGCGGTGTCTCTCTCACTCGGTTGGACGGTTGCCTTTTGTCGGGACTTGACTGTTTGGAAACCCAGGAGGTCCCCTTCACTAACGGATTTGGCAAATTCACGGCGACTCCTAGCCTTGCCGGGGTCCGAAAAGCCTCTGCCAGATGGTGCTGGCTCCTCTTTATGTACCGGTCCGGTACCGCCGGGCCACCGCCCGTCCACGGTCCTTACGGTAGACTCCAATCGGCCACTCCTGCAGACGGTCACCACCGTCTGCCAACCTTGCTGATCTGTCCGGGCCACACACCCGGACCAACTTCAGGCAGCTTAGCTGTCACTTTTTCCTCTCTCACTTTCACTACTCAACTGCCCTCACTCCTCTCCAAAACTAATCTGCTGGTTTTCCCGCCTCCAGGACTGTGAACTCCTCGGTGGGCGGGACCAACCGCCTGGCCCACCCCCTGGTGTGATCATCAGCCCCTGGAAGAAGGCAACAAGGGTTTTGTGTTCTGGCTTTGGTGTGCCTGCTGGGAGTGTGGTGTGTGTGGGTGTTGTGCTCTGTGGCCTCTGGCTTGTCCAGGGCGCCACAGATGTGTATTGCTTTCCAGTAAAGCTATTGAAAGTAGTGACACACCAAGCTCTGCATCCGCAATACATTGGAATCACTTTATTAAATACAGAAAGATCAGACAGCTAAGTGACCGGTGATCTATTTTTTTTTCTTTTACAAAAGTGAAATATACAGACTGCTGTCCTGAAAACACATCATAGTCTACGTACATTACTACTGTAGTGATGGATCATATAGGTCTATTGTTTGCGCCTACAATGGAGAATGACACATTTAACTGACTTATAATATTGTAGCAGAAAGGGCAGATATATGGCAAGTTTATTTTTTATCACCTGTTGGTTACAGAAACTGGTTCAATAGAAATGAACAGCAGTGCTGTCTCCCCTTCCCATTGGTGTATAAGGTAATAATTAAAGGGGTTGTAAAAGGATTAGAAAATACTGCTTTCTTCCAAAAACAGCACCATTCTTGACCTTTGGTTGTGTCTGGTATTGCATGTCTAATCCATTGAAAGGGAACCTGTCACCTACTGACCTGCAGGGCGGTCCAAAACGTCCTCTCAGGTCCAGCGCCTCCTCAATCTTGTGCGATCGTCGTCCTCCTTGCTTTGTGTGTGTGGATGACACATCCTACGTCAACCACACAATGCCCTCCATTGTGCTTCCGCACATGCACACTTTGCCCTACTGATGGCAGAACAAAGTACTGTAATGCATATGTGCGGGCATTCTTTGACCTTTCCTTGCAGGGCAGAGTAAAGTGCACATGCACAGAAGCACAATGGAGGACACTGTGTAGATGACGTAGGACGCGTCATTCACACGAACAAGTAGGAAGGACAGCAATCGCAAGGATAGAGGAGGCGTCAGACTAAGAGCAGTGACACCCATTGGCCCTTACCGCATTGGACCGCCCCGCAGGTGAGTAGGTGACAGGTTCCTTTTAAGTGAATACAGCTGATCTACAATACCACATACAACACATAGTTAGGGGTGGCAAAAAAACCAAACACCTGTCATGTTTTTGAAATCATGGGCAACCACTTTGAGTTCAATTATTCGGACAAATTAATATTTAATTGGACCATTCCGCAATTTTTATAGCCCATTTTGTTATTAATAATTAATGTGTGTCATGTGTGCATTTAAAATATTGAGTATTTGGTGAGTTTTTTACCTCAGTAAGTATTGTAAGGGAAAACCAATAGTGGTAATAAATATGGAAGTGGTGCCCATATTTCTTTTATAATTTTCCTCTGATTGTTGCACTCCTGGTTTTAGATACAAATACTGAGGTAAAGTCTGACCAAATGGTTAACATGGCTTCTGCTGTGTACATCCAGATGTTGGACCCACATTAAGGCTACTTTCACACATCCGGTTTTTGCTCTGCGGCACAATACGGCGCTCTGCAGAAAAACCGCAACCGGTTTTTTTGCTGCCGGTTGCAGTTTTTCTTTCATAGACTTACATTAGTGCCGTATTGTGCCGCATGGGCTTGCGTTTAGTCCGGTTTTTGCCACATGCAGCAGATTTAGCCGATGCCGCGGCCGGATGGAACGTTGCCTGCAACGTTTTTTGCTCCGGCTAAAAAAAAACGCATTGCGCCGCATCCGGCCGCTGCGGCGCATTTTTTAATGAATGCCTATGGACGCCGGATGCGGCGCGATGTGGAAATAAATGCATCCAGCCGCCGCATGCGGTTTCTTCCACTGCGCATGCTCAGTAGCATGTCGCAACCAGAAAAAAACGGACGGGCCGCATGTAAAAACGTATGCAAAGGATGCGGTGTTTTCGCCGCATCCGTTGCATAGGTTTCACAGCCGGATCGAGCCGCACTGCTCAAACCGGATGTGTGAAAGTAGCCTAAGCAGGCAATTATGACATGTGATATGGAAAAACACCTGTCACGAGTAAAACCGCTATTAACCTACAGAAGTAGGGTTAAGCCAGGCAGCATTCAGGTTTCAGTCACGGGGGTGGCGCCAGCGTGGGTCCAATCACTGCACTGACTGACAGCTGCTCAGCATTAGACCCAGCTGTCAGTCAGTGCCGGGAGCGAAGTTACAATAGCTGCTCTCGATACACAGGGTGGTGATTGAACTCCCATCAGCACCACCTGTTACTGAAGCCCAAATGCTGTTAGGAGGAATAAAATTAATTTGCTCCCGGCAGTGCGGTTCAATGTGTAGGTACTGGGCAGATTTCAAATGGTTTTAACCCCCTATCTGCAGCTTAATAGCATTTTAACATGTGAAAGGTTCTCTTTAAACCTACAGCCAGTTCATACACCACAGTCTGTACAACGTGTAAATCTGACCTAGTACCTATTAGACTGGGATTACAAAAGTGACCGATTTTCATCCAGGAGGGTAGGACGAGTAAAATCTGTTTGGTATTCCGCATGTCATGTGAGTGCTATGCTATTGTGAGAATTTTTTTTCTCGCCTATCATCCATATGCAATGTGTTTTTTTTCTCAGCAGCTATTATTCTACAATCATTTACAGGACCAATTACAGTGTGGCAATGCATAAGTAAAAAATGTCCGCCATCTGGATGGTACATGTGGCATCCGTTTTTTCTCGCACCCATAGACTTGCATTCGAAATGAAGTAGAGAAAATTTCCAGCTCACCCATCCATCATGGAACCGTGCAATGGAAAGCAGCTGTGTAAACTGAGGATAAATGGAACGAGAAACAGCAGAAGTCTCCATAAAATCCGTTTTTGTTTAGAAAATTGTAAAAATAGGGCTTTTAATACACAAAATCAGGATAACACAATAATAGGAGGAAAATCCTTCACCCACAAACAAACATGTTTTGGATTTTCAAATCCATATTCATTGTATTTAAAGCCCTAATTTTACAATTTTCTAAATAAAGACGTATTTTATGGAGACTTGTGTTGGATCCTTCCTCGTTCCATAGATTTGCATTGTTGAGTCTCGTTCGAAATACGCCGCCATATGCAGCATGCTGCGATTTTCATCAGTCCGCTTAGAACTGAGTAAAAACTTGCAGATCTGCTTTACCTCATTGACTAAAATTGGTCCGAGTGCAATCCAAGAAATTATCGCATTGCACTCGTCTGATTCATACGCTTGTGTGACCTCGGCCTTAGGCATAAACTCGCACACGTGGGTTGTCCATGTGCAATCCGTGATACGTGATCAGTGATTGCACATGGACATAAACTCACCTGCCCCCGTTCCTGCTGTCCGTGGTGCTGAAGAGTCCTGCGTTGCTGCATCCTGCCCCCGCTGTCTGACCTCTGCAGCTACTTCTGGGTCGGCTCTGGCTGCATTCATGAATATGCACAACCTGTACACCGCACGGAGACACAGTCAGGGAAAAATCACTGATGTGTGAGCAGACCCATTGATTATAATGGGTCTGCATATGTCAGTGATTCTGGTACGTATAAAAACTAGCACATACGTACCAGAATCACTAACGTCTGAAACAGGCCTTAGAGGATTTTTTTTTTGTGCAAATCTTGAAAAACTGATCACAAATTACCATCAATGTATATCAGTTTTTTAATTCATCTTCTAATAATATTAATAATAAAAAAAAGATGATAACATACTGTAAAAAGAAAAATCATGAAAAAAAATGAACAATCATTACATTTCACCATTGGCTAATGATGCACATTGGTGTCTACTACAATTGTGAGAATAATGCTATGTTCCCACAATGAGTGTTTAGTGAGTTTCGGACACTGTGGATTTTTTCTGCTTCAAAAACTAAGGCGGGCTTTACACGCTGCGACATTGCTAGCAATTGCTAGCGATGTCGAGCGCGATAGTACCCGCCCCCATCGCACATGCGATATGTAATGCTTGCTGCCGTAGCGAACATTATCGCTACGGCAGCTTCACATGCACATACCTGGTTGGCGACGTCGCTGTGACCGCCGAACAATATCTCCTTCAAAGGGGAGGTGCGTTCGGCGTCACAGCGACGTCACTAAGCGGCCGGCCAATAGAAGCGGAGGGGCGGAGATGAGCGGGACATAACATCCTGCCCACCTTCTTCCTTCCGCATTGTCGGTGGAGGCAGGTAAGGAGATATTTATCGTTCCTGCGGTGTCACACACAGTGATGTGTGGTGCTGCAGGAACGACAAACAACATCGTACTGGCAGCAGCAGCGATATTATGAAAAGGAGCGACGTGTCACCGATCAACGATTTTTGACGTTTTTGCGATCGGTGATCGTCGCTCCTAGGGTTTACACGCTGCGATGTCGGTAGCGGCGCCGGATGTACGTCACTAACGTATATATATATATCATATACCTACATACATATAACGTATAAGTCTTCTAGACTAAGGACATATACGTCCGAAATGCGTCCTCCCTTTCTACACCTGCTATGATGCGTTTTTAATGCAACCATGGAACATGGAATTTTAATGAAATTTTGAATAAAATCTGATGTTTTAAATTTCTGGAACTGGATGCTGGATTTTCTCCTCCTCCCTACATACATATAACGTATGTATATATCATTACCGATGTCGCAACGTGCAAAGCCCGCCTAAGTGTCTTACAGTTCCAGCAGAATGAATGGAATTTATAGAATGTGTTTTTCAGATCCGCAACATGTCACTTTCTCTTGTGGGTACGCCCAGTTTTCTCTGTAGATTTCCCCCATAGACTTGCATTAGATGCAGGTAATCCGGAGGTAAAAAACATACTGAAACACACTTAAAACACATGTAATCCGCACCTATTCTGCAATATCAAAAACTCACCAAAACCTCATTGTGGGCATGTAGCCTAAAGGCCCATATAGACAGGCCAATTGTTCATAAGATTCTCTAGATCCATAACCATCTGAACATGCTGCCCATCAGCTGGTGGGCTAGCAAAATGTTAGCCGACGGACTCAATTATTTATGTAGGGATTTAGTCTTTAATGCCTCCTGTAAATATGAAGCTGCATGATGTTTGCATTAATGATCGCTATGTCTGTATACAGTTTTCTCAGTCCATGTGAACAAGGCCATAAATAAATACCTGTCAATTTTTAAATAACGTAATCGTTGCTCATTTATGAGCAGAAATCAGACAATTAAGGCAAAAATAATGGAAACTTGAGATGACATTTGTTTTGTAAATGTGTATAAAAATGGCTCATTCATAGTTATCGACCTTCTTTATTTTACATTTTATAAGGACTAGAAATATACAAGTGAAATTAAAAAGTAAGGGTTAAAAAATAAAAACAAACATGGGTACAATAAATAAATGAAATACTTTTTTGTATCCAGTCCCATAAGCAATATACTAAAACTGCACCAAAAATCTGTACTGTGTGAATGTTATCTAGGAACATATTATATTGCATTATGTGAAATATGTAAAGAAGCGTGCGTCGTACAGTATATGTGAGGATTACATTAGAATCACACTGCATAGAGAATAAACACTATTCCGTGTGTCTGCAGAAAGCAAAATTCAACTCTTTAAGGTTTTTTCCACACATCAGATTTTTTGGTATGTGTGCTATTCATTATTTTTACTGATAGGTCAAGGAGCCATTACAGTGAGGCTAAGGTCAAAGAAGCATTAACAAAAAAATCATCTAGAAAACTAGTACGGTTTTTTTCTAATTTATCACACATTTGCAGTCTGGTTTTAGACAGCAACAGTTGTTAATAATGTAAAAGATTAAATACAGTGTGCAATGTTAAAGAATTAAAATGTATCCTTAAAAATCAGATGGTATCAGATGGCTCCATCTATTTGCATACCCCTAGATTTGAATGGGCAAGTCTCATCCAACAAACCAAAAAAATAGTGCATATTGTAATTTCTTAATTTCAATGAAAAAAAAAAAAATCGCTCATCTCCAAATCTCCATTGAATAACATTGACCTGTGTGCTGTGCATTTTTTCAGGGTCAGCACTAAAACTGAAAATACAGTCATGGGTATTTGGCCTGAATGTGCCTTTTCACATCTTCTACTTTGATACGAAAGAAAAATCTGACATGTGAAACTGGCCTAAGGGGTACTTTGCACGCTGCGACATCGCAAGCCGATGCTGCGATGCCGAGCGAGATAGTCCCGCCCCCGTCGCAGCTGCGATATCCTTGTGATAGCTGCCGTAGAGAACATTATCTCTACGGCAGCTTCACATGGACTCACCTGCCCTGCGACCGTCGCTCTGGCCAGCGACCCGCCTCCTTATTAAGTGGGCGGGTCGTGCGGCGTCACTGCGACGTCACACGGCAGGTGGCCAATAGGAGCGGAGGGGCGGAGATGAGCGGGATGTAAACATCCCGCCCACCTCCTTCCTTCCGCATATCCTACGGAAGCCGCCGTGACGCCGGTAGGAGATGTTCCTCGCTCCTGCGACTTTACACACAGCGATGTGTGCTGCCGCAGTAGCGAGAAACAACATCGGACCATCGCGTCAGTGTAATTATGGATTACGCCGACGCTGCACCGATGATACGATTACGACGCTTTTGCGCTCGTTAATCATATCATCTAGGCTTTACACACTACGATGTCGCATGCAATGCCGGAAGTACGTCATTTTCAATTTGACCCCACCGACATCGCACCTGCGATGTCGTAGTGTGCAAAGCCCGCCTAAGTCTTACCATTAGATCTGTGATTGAGTGGCCGCAAAAACACAGACTTGCAACAGATCAAACTCGCCTATCCAAATCAATGGTTCCATGAAAAATTAGAGCATTCTGTCCGTATTTTGGGTAGGAGCAGGTTGGACTTTTTCATTTGTGCACTTGAGAAAAAGGGATGCCGATTAGGGATGATCGAATACCTCAAATATTCGGCTTAGCGAATATTTTCCGAATAGGTCGCCGATATGCGAGTATTCGATGTGCAATGTAAGTCTATGGGAAGCCCGAATAGTTGTTATTCGGGTTTCTCACAGACTTACATAGACTCTCTAGACTTACATAGACTTACATTACTTATAGGTGACCTATTCGGAAAATATTTGCGAAGCCGAATATTTGAGGTATTCGATCATCCCTAATCGGCATCCCTTTTTCTCAAGTGCACAAATTAAAAAGTCCAACCTGCTCCTACCCAAAATACGGACAGAATGCTCTAATTTTTCATGGAACCATTGATTTGGATAGGCGAGTTTGATTTGTTGCAAGTCTGTGTTTTTGCGGCCACTCAATCACAGATCTGGTAATGTGAGCTCCTGATAGACTATAATGGGTATATATTCTACAGATAGAACACGTACAGTACATGAAAAGCAGATGTCTAAATGAGGTCTTATTCTGCAATTTCGTGGTATCTACTTCTATTCTCCTATTTAGGCTAGATTTACACGATCATATGGCATCTGATGCAAATGCATCAGATGTGATATGCTAATGACCCTCGGCTCCCGCTGTGAAGCCAGTGTAGCCGAGTGTCATGCAACTGTGATCCGATCCTGTGATCAGATCACAGCTGCGGAGGAGAGGGATTAATCTCCCTATCTCCTCCATTGTCAGCTGATACGATTATCGAACTGCACTCAGATATCAATCGAGTGCAGTCCGATGTTTCTTTCGCACCCAGAGACTTATATGGGTGTGAGTGACACATCTCTCGCTGACAATCGCAACATGCTGCGACTTTTCGCTCATCCAGAATTTGGATGAGAAAAAAGCTGACCATCTGCTCTACCTCATTGAATAACATTGGTCCGAGTGTAATGCAAGATTTTCTCGCATTGCACTCGTCCGTCGTCATGTGAGCGTGCACTAAAGGGTGCTTTACACGCTGCGACATCGCTATCGATATATCGTCGGGGTCACGTCGTTAGAGACGCACATCCAGCGCCGTTAGCGACATCGCAGCGTGTAACACCAAGGAGCAACGATCAACGATCGCAAAAATGTCAAAAAACGTTGATCGTTGACACGTCGCTCTTTTTCTTAATATCGTTGGTGGTGCATGCCGCTGGTTGTTCGTCGTTCCTGCGGTGTCACACATCGCTATGTGTGACGCCGCAGGAACAGCGAACATCTCCTTACCTGTGTCCACCAGCAATGAGGAAGGAAGGAGGTGGGTGGCATGTTCCGGCCACTCATCTCCGCCCCTCCTCTGCTATTGGGCAACCGCTTAGTGACGCCGCAGTGACATCGCTATGACGCCGAACGCACCTCCCCTTTGAAGGAGGGATTGTTCGGTGGTCACAGCGACGACGCTGAAAAGGTATGTGCGTGTGACGCTGCCGTAGCGATAATGTTCATTACGGCAGCGATCACCAAATGTCGCACGAACGATGGGGGCAGGCGCTATCGCGCACGACATCGCTAGCTGTCGCTAGCGATGTCGCAGTGTGTAAAGCACCCTTTAGACTGATATAGATAGTAGACAGATATCGGGGGCATGATGAGTACTACAGTTTGCAAGGAAACAGACACACTCGGAATGTCTAATGCTCAAGTTTTATTGATTTGATAGTAATTTGTTATAATGCCATATAATGATATCAGTAAAGAAGCTTCTATTAGTTGACCAGGTCTTGGCCTGGTTGGTATATGTATGACTGGCCTATGCCATCTAAATTAATGGTTATAACTCCTGTATTTTTAAGGGTACTTCCCTCCTTCTGTCTCTCTGGTCCACCCATATCATAAGAGATTTTACACTAATAATGACTTTTTGGTACATTAAAGGAGTTGTCTAGATTTTGCACCAAAATTGACAGAGCACACGCTGTTTGGATTTTCCAGTGCTGGATGCAACAATTGGCAGTATTGTAATAACAGGTATGCAAAATTCATATTTCCAGCCACAGTCTGACTAGAAGTGCATGGCTTCAGGCCACACACGACTAGTTGGAATGTGGCCATAAGTATGCATTTTGCATACTTGCAGTCACATAACCATCTGCTCCTGACATGGCACTGGATAATCCTGACAACACTCTGTGCACAATGTGAGGATTCACAAGTCTGCACTAATGTAGACTTCTGTGCCAAATCTGGACAACCCCTTTAAACGATTTTCAGATCACTATAGAACATTTTCATTATACTTTAAAAATATTTAATATGTATTGTTGAGTTTGTAAGTTATTCCAAAGTCACCTCGACATTCTTTAAATTAAATTATTTGATGCTGATTACTATAGACAGTGTCTTAGTTTTGCCTTTAGCAAAATAATTCTTATTACTGATGTATGCGCTCACATTCCAGATGCCGTGAATACGTCATCACAGACAGAACAGATGTCTTGGTATGCATGGCTTGGCAAATAAAACAGTCTGATACCCACGGTATAAAACACACACTCTGAAACTCTTTCAAACCTATTGTACAGTACCTACAAAATACATACAACACCTTGGTCAAGATTCTAACAAACTTAGCATGTCTACCGCAGAGCTGGGGCCCTGGTTTACTCCCCCGATGGCATACAGCCTGTTCTTCAAGACGATTGTAGCGCAGGCACATCGGGGGTTCGGCATGGGACTTAAGGTTTCCCACCTGTTCTTCAATGGATGGAAGATCTCTGTTGTTTCCAAAACGGAAGGTTGGTTTCCTGAAGAGAAACAGAATTTAATTACAACTATTCGCGGAATGTTTGTTACTATTATATAATAGTCCTTTCTCTCAGGTAGTGACTTCTATCGCACATTTCTCAGGGTTAAATGTCTGGAAATAAGCTGAATTGTTGTGCAAATGTCCGCATTTTAATGGAATCAGAATACCTTCAATTAATCTTTGTTTCCCCAGTCACATCCAAGCCCTATGTAATCTATGCAGACAATCTGCATTCTGTATAACGTACCCATCCTTAAGGCCACAAACGGAAGTATTCTGTCTATGCTTGTTATGTCACAGTGTTCGCTTCAATGGAATATAGATATTGCAACAATGTAAATGTGCTTGATATTAAAGCGGGCTTTACACGCTGCGACATCGCTAATGCGGAGTCGTTGGGGTCACGGAATTCGTGACGCACATCCGGCCGCATTAGCGATGCCGTTGCGTGTGACACCGATAAGCGATTTTGCATCGTTGCAAAAACGTGCAAAATCGCTAATCGGCGACATGGGGGTCCATTCTCAAATCTCGTTACTGCAGCAGTAACGAGGTTGTTCCTCGTTCCTGCGGCAGCACACATCGCTGCGTGTGACGCCGCAGGAACGAGGAAGCTCCCCTTAGCTGCCTCCCGGCCGCTATGAGGAAGGAAGGAGGTGGGCGGGATGTTACGTCCCACTCAGCTCCGCCCCTCCGCTGCTATTGGGCGGCGGTTCAGTGACGTCGCTGTGACGCCGCACGGACCGCCCCCTTAGAAAGGAGGCGGTTCGCGCGTCACAGCGACGTCGCCGGACAGGTATGTATGTGTGACGGCTGTTGTGCGGCACGGGCAGCGATTTGCCGTGTCGCGCAACAGATGGGGGCGGGTACCCACACTAGCGATATCGGGACCGATATCGCAGTGTGTAAAGTAGCCTTAACGCTACTTAAGTAGCCTTAAGTAGCCTTAAGGCTACTTTACACACTGCGATATCGGTCCCGATATCGCTAGTGTGGGTACCCGCCCCCATCTGTTGCGCGACACGGCAAATCGCTGCCCGTGCCGCACAACAGCCGTCACACATACATACCTGTCCGGCGACATCGCTGTGACGGGCGAACCGCCTCCTTTCTAAGGGGGCGGTCCGTGCGGCGTCACAGCGACGTCACTGAACTGCAGCCCAATAGCAGCGGAGGGGCGGAGCTGAGCGGGACGTAACATCCCGCCCACCTCCTTCCTTCCTCATAGCGGCCGGGAGGCAGGTAAGGGGAGCTTCCTAGTTCCTGCGGCGTCACACGCAGCGATGTTTGCTGCCGCAGGAACGAGGAACAACCTCGTTACTGCTGCAGTAACGAGATTTGGGAATGGACCCCCATGTCGCCGATTAGCGATTTTGCACGTTTTTGCAACGATGCAAAATCGCTTATCGGTGTCACACGCAACGGCATCGCTAATGCGGCCGGATGTGCGTCACGAATTCCGTGACCCCAACGACTCCGCATTAGCGATGTCGCAGCGTGTAAAGCCCGCTTTAGTCCGGTACAAGTGAACCTTATCTAGGAGCTCATTGTGATGCTATAATACAGAAAGCGTTAATTATCCTTACCAAGACCGCCAGCCACAACAACTCTCCCATGTATTGCCCCCGCAACAAAATCAGCTCTTCTTTTTCTTAGAAAGCAAGAACGATCTGTCTTCATCCAGCCCCCTGTAAATCAGAGATGTAAGCTACTGATTATTTATTTTGACCAGCTAAATACATACAATAAATGGTGAATAGGGCAACTTTGTGACACTAGAAAGTTCTTAAAGAGTAACTATCGGTTTAATATTTCTTTATAAATCAATAGTACATGTGAAAATTAGAAGCTTTATAATATATCTTATAAGATAAATCCGCTTCTTTCTCCTCCTAAACTCATCCTTCATTCTCAATATCCTCAATTCATTAGTAAAAATGTGTCTTCAGTGCATACAGATTGTAGCATGACTGTGATACATGACAATTGCTGCTTACAAAGTTCTATGGAAAACCGCAAGTATCATTTCAGGAGAACTTACAGCACAATGTCTGTCTGACTCTAGCTCCTGCCTCCTCACCCGTCTCCCCTCTCCATAGAATCTTATGAGTACCAACTATCATCTCCTATGCCACTAATGGGAAAATCTGTCTTCACTAAATAGAGGTTTTACCCATTACTTAAGTATAAAAGATCAATCCATGCAGAGAAAGAAGTATATTTCTCTAATGAGATATATTGCAAAGTTTCTTATTTTCATGTGCACTATTGATTTGTGAAATAAAAATTAAAATGGTGCTTAGTCTTTAAATGGAGTCAAACAGATTATGCTCTGCACATGTAGATTAGTCTTTTGTTTGTCCCATAATACTTTAAATGAATATGCAAGAAATGGACGTATCTGATCGGTCAATATTGGCAGCACATCAAAGTATACACTGTCATAATTTTTATCTCATAAATAGTACATGTGAAAATAACAATCTTTGTGATATATGTTATCAGAGGGATGTAGTTCTTTCTCCTCCTGGACTTATCTTTTATTCTCAGAATATCCCAATTCACAGAAGACAGAATTTCACTGAAATTGAGTTGTTACTCATCAAATTCTATGGAGAACTGCATCTGTTTCAGAAGACTGTTTGTGTCTATCTCTAGCTCCTCCCTCCTCCATAGAATGTTAAAAGCATTAACTGTCACCTCCTACCTCAGTAATGGAAAAGTCTGTAGTCAGTGAATTTACAATTTACCAGTCAATTGAAAATTATGTAAATGAATGATCAGTCTTGAAGGAGAAAGATGTAGATTTACCTGATAACTTATTTTATAAAGTAGCTTATTTTCATGTGTACTACTGATTTATGGAAAAAAAATAATAAATAAAACAATGGTTAATCTATAACATGTGAAAACAACTGAAGCTATTCCGTTGCTGCATTGCCAGACTCAATGTGCAGCAATGTGATGAGGCCACTTCATTACGCTGCTGGTGTTACTGCAGCACCACAGACGCAGAAAATGCATGGGCTATGATAAGCACTTCACAGAGGAGCCGAAGATTCAAGGGTCTTTTATTGTAGACCGCAGTTAAGCGTACAGTATACATATGTGATGGGGAGGAATGAAAGGCCATAGTATGGGGGGAAAAGTGTTAAGAGGGCGCAGTGTGGAGGCGACAGTGTGTGGACACAGTATGGAGAGAGGGCAGTGTGGTAAGAGGGGACAATATAAAGTGAGGAGCCAGCATGGAGGGGACATTGTGAGGGCAGAGTATGGAGAGAGGGCAGTGTGGTAAGAGGGGACAATATAAAGTGAAGAGCCAGCATGGAGGGGACATTGTGAGGGCACAGTATGGAGAGAGGGCAGTGTGGTAGGAGAGGACAATATAAAGTGAGGAGCGAGCATGGAGGGGACATTGTGAGGGCACAGTATGGAGAGAGGGCAGTGTGGTAGGAGAGGACAATATAAAGTGAGGAGCCAGCATGGAGAGGACATTGTGAGGGCAGAGTATGGAGAGGAAGTAGTTTAAAGAAGGTGGCAATGTGAATAGGAGGTACATTATGGAGCAAGGCCAACATGGGGGAAAAGGGACTCTGAGAGTTTCAAAGCACTTCCCATGTAGCTGCCTCTCTGAGTCTATTCTATGCCCAGCCTCACCTTCTGAGTGATTGATAGCTCACTGGTTGAACTCCACAGTTATTGAGCAGTTAAGGAGGGGCTGGGTAGGATAGGACCAATGAGGCACAGGCTTAGGAAGTGCTTTGGCACACCCAGAGCTATTAAGCCTAATTTGCATATTAATCAAAACTGCAAATTTTCAGTAAATGAGCAACAGATTCCATAAGTTAAAGGTATGGAAAACATCTTTCAAAGAGAAGCATAACCATATAATCAGTTTGGGAAGATGAATCGTTTTGACAGATTCCCTTTAATTTTGGTTACCATTACTTTTATTTTATGGGTGTGGGAGAGACGTGTAACTGGGTATAGTCTGCAGGAAGAGATTTGGTCTAAAAATGAGGCATGGTGGGAAAGGGAAGCTGCTATTACAAATGTACATCCCAGCCAGGCACATTCCCAGGGTTCCTCTTGTGACTAGATTGAGTATGGCTGTTACTGAGCAGTTGAGCTGTACCAGCCCAGATGCCAAGCACTAAAGGCTATGCAGCATTGGAAGAGGTTATTATCTGGGTCAGGCAAAGCCGGTCCAGTGTTCAGATGTGATGCTACATTGTGTTATATACAAATAGGCAGGAATACATGGTGAATGTTATCCTGTTATCCTAATAGGTTGGTGGTGGCAGGAAAGGAATTACTAGCTATCAAACATTTATGGTATACAGAATTTGAGTTTACAAATATATATGTAACAAATGTATAATGTCAAGTTGGTATCTACGTTTAAACTTGCCTTGTTCCATATCAAATATATCCACAGTCTTTGTAAATTTTGGCCGTCGGTATGTTCCCCCTTGCCGTAGTCCTCCCAAACTGTAGAGGGAGCCCTCACTTATCACATATCTTGAATATGCCCTTTTGTTGGGAATACTGGGGAATTTGGTCCATGATCGGGAGTCAGTGTCAAAGACTTCAAAAGCATTCACCGCATACTTAGACTGCCTACCCCCTGTGGGCATAGAAGTATGTGTTACCAGAGATAAGAATACAGTAAAGGTCACCATCAAAGTTATGCAATATATGACTCTACAATACGAATCACGAAGATATGCAGATAATGGATCTTCCACGGCCATATCCATTTCAGGAAGAACGCAGCTAAAATAAAGGCACATTAGATTTCCCCATCACATAGCATGTCCATCGTGGGATACATAAAGTGACTTCTTCACATTTTATACACTGCTTTCTTCCTGGTAATTTCACGGCTCATATCACTAGAGATAACATTGGAAAATGTCCTGACCTTTCAGATGGAATTGTGTTTCTGTGTATTTCTTAAAATCCAGACATTATGAGGTGCACATTACCTGGCAGCTCTGAAGCTTCGTGGAATGCAGAAGCTCAGGTTTTGGTGGAATTATTACTTTATAATTCTACTTAGGTTTTATTTATTAACCGTGACTGCTTGCGGCTCATAGCTGTAGGCAGATGCATATTGTTCTAAGAAATTCTGTAGGGAATGTACCAGACACCCAGCTGACTGCCGAATACAATACCTGTCACCTGACATCGGCTGAGCCGCATTCCAACACACAAAACTCGAGTTTACAGATAATACAATCCACTCCCTATTCTCCTCCAGGGTCACTTAATATCGTGCATTCAGATTTTTGTTTTTCTCCTTCTATTGTCTGTGTATACCATCTTATGTCACCAATTTGAAGAATGCAAGGAATGTACCAGCTTCTGATTGTGTCTAATTCTGGAGCACATATGGTTCCTCCTTTGAAGTATTAACAATTTAATAATGAAAATATTTGGAATATGCCAAGCTCGTAATGCCCATTTAGCAATATAAACTCAATGCTGTAACCTGGGATTTTTTTGCATTTGTTTCATTGCTTACATTACTAACAGTGCTAAATCCATTAGATCTCCGATCCATTAATGCCTGACCCCACTGATTTGTAATAGGGTCTTTTGGGTTTCCACTGTTAGGTCCTTCACTTTCACAGCAGGTCTCTGTTTAATGCTTCACTATTCTTGCTTTGAAATGTCATAAAACTGACTTTTCACAGCAGTATTCAGCAGAGCTCTCCAGCAGAGACTGCAAAATAAATATCCTAAACTGAATATCCTTAGTAATGTGACGAGACTGAATAAAATGCCAGACATTGACTTAAAAAGTATCTAATAGTATATTTCTGTAAACTAATTATAATTAGTGCTGAGCAAGTAGCTAACTATTCGTACTCGCTATGCTGTTATCGAGTACTGTCCGCTACTTGCAAATTCGTTTTGAGTAGCGGGTATGTGTCGCCCTGGGCAAGCCAGGGGACACAGGTCACACACCACCACACCCTACATCCCAGGTAGGCACATCTAAGCTGAACCAAAAATCCTTGTTGCCTTCCTCCAGAGGCTGGTGATTCACACCAGGGGGTGGGCCAGGCGGTTGGCTCCGCCCACCAAGGAGATCACAGTTCTGGAGGCGGGAGAAACCAGGCAGTCTAGTCAGGGAGGAGGAAGTGGAAGGAGTGGAGGAGTAGCCCAGACAGGGCTAAAGTAAACAACTGAGTGAAAGTAAGGAAAGTAAAGGAGAAAAGGAGGAAAGCAAGAGTGGTGACTGAGAGAGAAGAGCCTGAAGTAGTCCAGCTGAGTGCAGGACAGGTCAGCAAGGTCAGCAACGGCGGTGACTGTCTGGAGGGGACCGTTTGGAAGTTCCTGGAAGGATCCCGTAGGCTGTGTGCCCGGTGGTCTGGAGCAGTGTTCCGAAGGACAGTCAGCACCAGGGCAGGGGCCTCTCGGACCCCGGCAAGGCTTGGAGTCGCCGTAAATTGCCGAATCCGTCAGTGAAGGGGACGTAGATCCCCCAACAACCAAGACCCGAGTGAAGGCAACAGCCCAACCTGTACAACAGAGACACCGCCACCGCCAGGGCACCAGTTTCTGAGGGCCAGCGCCTGCGGGCAAAGAGTAGAGCTCCCCCGGTCCAGCTTGAAGCCGGGGAGCGGGTTACCGGTGGGGACCCATCGCAACCAACAAGTACACAAGGTGCAAGGAAGAGGGACATCACCGTCACCTACTGGGAGAGCAATTGCAGCCGTCCGTGGGACCGTCTTACCAGCCGTTTGGTTTACCGTACAAACTGTGTCCACGTCTCAGGCTGAGTGAGTACCACAGTGCCGCAAGGCACAGCGCTGCCCCCGCGTCCCTGCGCCCACCAGGCCCTGCACCTCACAAACCGTCACCGGGCCCCGGGATCACCGACCCCTACCCACGGAGGGGCAACACAACACCTGGCTGCTCCGCATCACCATCCCCGGGACCCCCATATTGAGCAGCGGTGGTGAAATCACCACAACCTTGGGTGGCGTCACGGACTATAAACAATCCCCACACCCAACCAACCCCTTTCACTCACGGGCGAGGAGTGCCGCTCGAAAGACCCCCGGGATCCGGCCTACAGCTCGAGCCACCACTGAGCAGCGGCCGCCGGACCCGAGCAGAAGGGGTGAGCGCGGTGTGCTGACACCCTCCTCCCCGCCCGCGACAATTTGGCGTCACGAACAGGATCTTACCGCTCTGCCGTCTGGTAGAGGTGCGCCTTGTTACCGCCGGAGGTATCCGGCAGAAAAATTTCAGAAGCCGCCATCTTTGGCGCGAAAAGTTCCCGCTCGAGCGTCTTCTCGAGCAGTAGAGGCGCGAAGGCCAAAACCCCGCCCCGAGAGAGGAGGGGCCGGAAAGAGCTAAGGGGGACGTGATGGCGGCTGGCCGCATGTAGCTGCGGCTATAAAAGCAGGGACGCCAGGACTCTGCAAACATACCGTTCCTGGAAGCAAAAGAACAAGCCATCATGTGGATGCCGTCCCGCGACACCGTAGCCCCCGCGCCTGGAACCGCGGCGTGGGTGGAGATCCGAACCGCGCAGCTCTACCAAAGGCTGCAGGTCAGGATGCAGCTCCTCATGGAGGAGTGGGAGGCCGACATGGCGGACGTTGTAGCCACCGTGCGGAGACGCGAGGAGGAAGCGGAGAAAGGGAGGGTGAGTGACCCACGTCCCGATGCCCTTGAAGGGCCGGTCATCGCGGCTGTGGGGCCTGGTCCAAGCCCTCTCCCCCCGTTGCCTCCCTCGCCACCCGTCCCGGAGGCCGTGACCCCGCCACTAGGCCTACTACCACCGCAACCGGTAGCAGTACCCAGCGTCCCCGCCCAAGCGGGCCGACCTGTAGCCGGAGCCCGCGGCACACTGGAGGTGTTACCGTGGAAGACGCCGAAAGTGGAACCGGAGGCATCCCATGAAACATCCCCCGAGCCGGAGCAGATGACCCGTTCCGAGCCGAAGGCCCGGAAGCGGAAAGCCCCTATGCCCATCCCCCACACCTCAGCTGAGGTAGCGCCGGGTTGTTGCTGCAAGGCAGCGCCCAAGGCCAAGACACCGCGGGACATGCCGCCCATGGTCCTGACAGTGGGCAACGTCCAGGATGTCCCGCGGGGCCCGACCCGTGCGCCGGCGCTGGCAGCAGCGCTGTATTGGGATAGGGAGCCGGTACCGCTGGGCCTGGAGATCGCCGAGAGGGAGCGGAAGAAGGCCGAACTGGTGGCCAGAGCGATCCGGGAGAAAGAACACCTCCGGCAGGCAACCTCCCGTGCCCGAGGACCGTTGTACGTGGGGCAGGTGAGGCGGTTTGATGTCCGCCGGGGCTACGGGTTCATCTACGAGCCGGGCCTGGAGGCCGAAGTTTTTGTAGCCCGGCGGGATGTGAATGCCCACCTGCCTGAGGAGCATCCTGGCCGTAATCTGATGCCGGGTGATATCGTCCAGTACACTCGGTTCTTTGGGGAGCGTGGGTGGTTTGCGCTGGACGCTTGATTGAAGGGCAGCCCAGAGGCCCGAGCAAGCGCCGCGCCCCCTCCCTTGGAAGGAGCACTGGAGCCTGGAAGTCCGGAGTAGGGCAGTGGATGCCCGCAATACCGTCCCCGTTTGGACCACCACTTTGTTTGTTGTTTGAAAAAGTTTGAAAAGTTTTGAAAGATGATGAAAAGATGATGACCGAAGTTTCACCTGATTCACCGTGTGATTTGCAACCGGCTGGAGCCGGCACCGTTGTCCCTGTGGGGACCGTTTAAAAATGCATGGGAACTATCCATGGACAAGCCCGTGAACTTGCAGGGCAACCACAGACGTTAGTGGCTTGTAAATATGTTGGTTACCGTTACCGTTTTCCGCAGGCCGCCTCCGGAGAGGCAGGTTGGAGGGAGGGCCCTCAGCAGAGCAGGCTGGGGCCCAGCCACCAAAGGAACCGGTGGCTACCCTCTGGAGGGAAGGACAGATCCCGCTCGGGTACCGTGTGCTGGACTGTGGGTCAAGGGGTGCTGCCTGGGCTTTAGGGGCAGCATCAGGGCCAGGTTGCTTGGGTGGGAGAGAGCGGAAACCGTAACCGTAAACCGTTATGCAACGTTAAAGTAAATGTGCCTCCCGTTTTGGGAAGAGTTATTGAAAATGTATTTATATGTTAATTCCCTTGTTATCCCTTTTGCAGAAAAATAAATCCGGTGTAGGACGGCAGCCCGCGGACGGTCTGCATTTTGCTAAGGGGGAATGTGTCGCCCTGGGCAAGCCAGGGGACACAGGTCACACACCACCACACCCTACATCCCAGGTAGGCACATCTAAGCTGAACCAAAAATCCTTGTTGCATTCCTCCAGAGGCTGGTGATTCACACCAGGGGGTGGGCCAGGCGGTTGGCTCCGCCCACCAAGGAGATCACAGTTCTGGAGGCGGGAGAAACCAGGCAGTCTAGTCAGGGAGGAGGAAGTGGAAGGAGTGGAGGAGTAGCCCAGACAGGGCTAAAGTAAACAACTGAGTGAAAGTAAGGAAAGTAAAGGAGAAAAGGAGGAAAGCAAGAGTGGTGACTGAGAGAGAAGAGCCTGAAGTAGTCCAGCTGAGTGCAGGACAGGTCAGCAAGGTCAGCAACGGCGGTGACTGTCTGGAGGGGGACCGTTTGGAAGTTCCTGGAAGGACCCCGTAGGCTGTGTGCCCGGTGGTCTGGAGCAGTGTTCCGAAGGACAGTCAGCACCAGGGCAGGGGCCTCTCGGACCCCGGCAAGGCTTGGAGTCGCCGTAAATTGCCGAATCCGTCAGTGAAGGGGACGTAGATCCCCCAACAACCAAGACCCGAGTGAAGGCAACAGCCCAACCTGTACAACAGAGACACCGCCACCGCCAGGGCACCAGTTTCTGAGGGCCAGCGCCTGCGGGCAAAGAGTAGAGCTCCCCGGTCCAGCTTGAAGCCGGGGAGCGGGTTACCGGTGGGGACCCATCGCAACCAACAAGTACACAAGGTGCAAGGAAGAGGGACATCACCGTCACCTACTGGGAGAGCAATTGCAGCCGTCCGTGGGACCGTCTTACCAGCCGTTTGGTTTACCGTACAAACTGTGTCCACGTCTCAGGCTGAGTGAGTACCACAGTGCCGCAAGGCACAGCGCTGCCCCCGCGTCCCTGCGCCCACCAGGCCCTGCACCTCGCAAACCGTCACCGGGCCCCGGGATCACCGACCCCTACCCACGGAGGGGCAACACAACACCTGGCTGCTCCGCATCACCATCCCCGGGACCCCCGTATTGAGCAGCGGTGGTGAAATCACCACAACCGTGGGTGGCGTCACGGACTATAAACAATCCCCACACCCAACCAACCCCTTTCACTCACGGGCGAGGAGTGCCGCTCGAAAGACCCCCGGGATCCGGCCTACAGCTTGAGCCACCACTGAGCAGCGGCCGCCGGACCCGAGCAGAAGGGGTGAGCGCGGTGTGCTGACACCCTCCTCCCCGCCCGCGACAGGTACAATGTAAGTCAACGGGAAATACTCGCTAAGTAGCGAGTAATCCGAAAGCCGTACTTTTCGTGCAAGTAGCAAATAGTACGACTTTCGGGTTACTCGCTTAGTGAGTATTTCCCATTGACATTGCGCCCGCTACTTGTAACGAATATGCGAGTAGCGGACAATACTCGCTAACAGCATAGAGAGTACGAATAGTCAACTACTCGCTCAACACTAATTATAATGACAAGTGATGAGTGAACACTAAAATGCTCGAGTGCTTGTTACTTGAATCAAGCAGGTCGGACGCTCGGATGGGCTCGACTCGAGTAACAAGTATAATGGAAGTCAATGAGAAACTGAAGCATTTTTCCGGTAGACCCTCCCAGGAGGTCTGGGGGCTGAAGGACAGAAAAATTTCTGGGATACATGGAAACAGAGCTCAAATGGAATGGGAACAGCATGGAGAAGATGCCTGGACACATCTCTGACTCTGGGAACAATGTTGTCAAAGTTTTATGCCACTTTAACGCAGTGACAATAAAACATGCAAGACCAAAGATAAAATGGATTTTACGGGAAAAAAAATGTTAGGAAACATTTTTTCCTATAAAATGACATAAAAAAACGACCTGCCTCCTCCACCCCTTAAGCTTCGGTCACACATAGCATTTTTGCTGCGTTTTTACACATTCTAATTGCTTTCAAAGTTGAAAAAATTGTGCAAAAATGCTGAAAGAATTGAAAGCAGCTTCCATTTCAGTCAGGAAAAATAAAACAATCGTGGCTTAGATTTATGAAATCTCCTAGCTTCTGCTGGCACTATAAAAATCACTTTTTAATTTGCATAAAACTCATGAACAAACGCTGCAAAAACATGTAGCAATAAAGCAATGTGTGAAGATATAAAGATATTGAACAGCACTGTCCCCAGGACAGAGCCTTGAGGCACCCTGCTTTTGACTTTCCTCCAGTTTGATATGCAGTCTTTTAGTATTACTCGTTGTGCACGATCAGTAAGCCGGTTGTGAATCCATCTAACTGATTTTTTGTTGATTCCGTACTTGATCATTGTATGGAAAAGCACGGTGCCGCAAGGTTCTGTCCTGGGCCCAGTGCTGTTTAAGATCTTTATATATTATCTCGATAATGTACTTATGGAGGAACTCATAAAATTTGCAGATGATCCTAAGATAGGAGGAGTAGCCAACACTAGAGAGGAAAGAGATTGTATTCAAAAGGATCTAGACACACTTGAAGAATGGGCCGAGGAGAACAGAATGTTTTTTAACAGGGACAAATGCAAAGTCCTACATCTGGGTAAAAGAAATATAAAAAGCATATATAGTATGAGAGAAATAGAACTAGGTGATAGCAGCAGGCGAAAGGACTTTTATCACTGAATCGTTCTTGTTGAAATGCTGCATGTAATTTTTACTTGATCTCTTCTGATTTAGTTTGTTCCCATTTGCTTCTTTCAACATTCTCACTCAAGTTGAAAGTTTTGTCATATATCTTTGATCTTTTGGTATTATTTCCTGGTCTTACCCTTCAGATGTTTGCTTTCTATCTCTGTACATATCTTTGGTAATAAAGTTTTTTGTCTTTTCGAACGACTCTCTCTACTCTTTTACTGATGTTGTCTGAAGGGTGCTTTACACGCTGCGACATCGCTAACGACATATTGTCGAGGTCACGGTGTTTGTGAAGCACATCCGGTGTCGTTAGCAACATCGCAGCGTGTGACAGCTACGAGCAACGATCATCGATTGCAAAAACGTCAAAAATCGTTGATCGTTGACATGTCGTTCCTTTTCATAATATCATTGGTGGTGCATGCCGCTGGTTGTTCGTTGTTCCTGCGACATCACACATCGCTATGTGTGACACCGCAGGTACGACGAACATCTCCTTACCTGCGTCCACCGGCAATAAGGAAGGAAGGATGTGGGACGCTCATCTCCGCCCCTCCGCTTCTATTGGATGGCTGCCGCGTGATGTTGCTGTGACGCCACACAAACTGCCCCCTTAGAAAGGAGGCGGTTCGCCGGCCACAGCGACGTCGCAGGGAAGGTAAGTCCGTGTGATGGGTGTAAGCGATCTTGTGTGCCACTGGCAGCAATTTGCCCGTGACGCACAACCAATGGGGGCGGGTATGCTCACTAGCGATATCGATAGCGATATCGCAGCATGTAAAGTGCCCTTAAGTCCTGCTTGTTATCTTTTGCCACTCTTCTTTCTTCGATTATCTTTGGGGTCTCTTATATTACCCATTAATTGTGAGTCTCTTCTGCCTCTTGTTTATTGTCTTCCTGGCTTCTTCAGTAATAATAGTCCTTATACACTGACGAGCAAAAGGGTAACAATGTTTTGAACTTTTCACTTTCAGGCTCCGTATCTCACCATCCATTACAGCTTCGAACATGAGACTATCATTATTTTATAGACAATCATCTTGGCTATCTCATACATAAATTCTACTAGCAACTATTCAGCATTTGATGAGTTATGCAAATTCTTATGTCACTGCATTGTTATTGTTTTACTCCTGGTGGTATAAAAATCTTTTTCTTCCTGTATACTACAAATTACAACCTGTTCTCACATTCCCTAATAGCTCTATGTTATTAGGTTTATTCCTAAGCAAAATGTCACTGATTTGGATCAAGGAGCAGCTATGAAAAAGATTTCTCAAGTAAAGAGAAACATAATCATCCAGCTCATTGATAGTGGTATCCCGGGCAAAAAATTGCCAAGCTGCATATGTGAGTGCCATGACAGTTGGAAGAATATGAAAATTAAGTCTGTCAGTCAAGAGGTGGAGGTTCAGGCAAAATATTGGAGTCACCAAGTTGGCTCAACACAAGGTGTATCAGTTCTTGCGCAAAAAACACCATAGTGGAAGAGGCTTGTATACTTAGTAATAGTGAGATCATATATGTCCTTGAAAGCACCCTGCGACACACATTACACAAGTCTGGAATGGTGGCCCGAAAAATGTGAAGAAACCTCAACTTCAATATCATCATAAGAAGTGTTGACGTGAGTTTGCAAAAAAAGTATGAAAAGTGGACAATAGAAGATTGGAAACAGTTGATTTGGAGCGATGAGACAAAGTCAATAGACTAGGCTCTAATTGATGCAAATGGGCCTGAAAGAAACAATTGAAAAAAGGGCTAACAGATCAAGAAATTTAAGGAACTGTAAAGTTTGGTGGAAGAAGTCTGATTATATGGGGTTGTATCACGCCAAAGGCATTGGATACTTTGACTAGGATCGATGATGGTCTCAATCCTGAGCTGTATGTGAGGATCTTATGTGACGCCCTGGGCAAGCCAGGGGTCACAGGTCATCGCACCACCACACCCTACACCCCAGTTAGGAACATCAAGGCTACCAAAATCCTTGTTGCCTTCCTCCAGGGGCTGATGTTCACACCAGGGGGTGGGCCAGGCGGTTGGCTCCGCCCACCGAGGAGTACACAGCCCTGGAGGTGGGAGGAACCAGGCAGTTAGAGTTTGGAGGGAGAAGTGGAAAGAACAGAGTTAGCTCAGGGAGAGCTTGAGTGAGGAGCTAAGTGAAGGAGTAAACAGTGAAGTGTAAAGAGAGTGAAAAGTGGCAGAAGTAAAGCCTGAAGTTGGTCCGGCTGTGTGCCAGGACAGTGTCAGCAAGGTCAGCAGACGGCGGTGATTGTCTGGAGGGGTGACTGCTCGGAGGTTGCTGGAAGGACCGCGGACGGGTAGTGGCCCGGCGGTCTGGAGCAGTATACGAAGGACAGTCAGCACCAGGGCAGGGGCCTCTCAGACCCCGGCAAGGCTAGGAGTCGCCGTAAATTTGCCAAATCCGTCAGTGAAGGGGACGACTGTCTCCAAACAACCAAGTCCCGATTGAAGGCAACAGTCCAACCATTAAGGAGGAACACCGCCACCGCCAGGGCACCAGTTCCTCGGGGCCAGCGCCTGCGGGCAAAGTAGGGCTCCTCCGGCCCATATTCAAGCCGGGGAGCGGGTTACCGGTGGGAACCCATCGCTACCAACACAGGAACATCAGGTGCAGGAAAAGGGACATCACCGTCACCTACTGGGGAAAGCAAGTGCAGCCGTCCGTGGGAACCGTCTTTCCAGCCGTGTGTTTTACCGAGAACTGTGTCATCGTCTCAGGCTGAGTGAGTACCACAGTGCCGCAGGGCACAGCGCTGCCCCCGCGTCCCTGCGCCCACCAAGCCCTGCATCTCCCACCTCATCACTGGGCCCCGGGATCACCAACCCCTACCCACGGAGTGGCAACACAACAACTGGCTGCTTCGCATCATCACTCCCGGGATCCCCATACAGAGCAGCGGTGGTGTCAACAAATCACCACAACCGTGGGTGGCGTCACGGACAATATACTTTATCCCAAAACCCAATCCCCTTTCACTCACGGGCGAGGAGCACCGCTCGAGACCCCCGGGATCCGGCCCACCGCTCGAGCCACCACTGAGCAGCAGCAGCCGGACCCGAGCAGAGGGGTGAGCGCAGTGCTGACACCCTCCTCCCCGCCCGCGACAAATTGGCGTCACGAACAGGATCTTACCGCTCTGCCGTCAGGTAGAGGTACGCCTTGTTACCGCCGGAGGTGTCCAGCAGAAAAATTTCAGAAGCCGCCATCTTTGGCGCGAAAAGTCCCCGCTCGAGCGTCTTCTCAAGTAGCAGAGGCGCGAAGGCCAAAACCCCTCCCCGATAGAGGAGGGGCCGAAAAGAAGCTAAGGGAGACGGAATGGCGGCGAGCTGCATGTGAGCGCGGCTATAGAAGCAGGGACGCCAGGACCCTGCGGCCATTGACTGGTTCCTGGAAGGGGCCGCTGCTAAAGATGCTGAGTCCGACCAACAACACCGTGGTCCCCGCGCTTGGCCCCGCAGCGTGGGTGGAAGTCCGGACCGTCCACCTAAGCAGCCGTCTGCAGGTCAAGCTGCAGCTCCTCATGGAGGAGTGGGAGGCCGACATGGCGGAAGTGGTGGCGGCCATACGGAGACGCGAGGTGGAGGGAGTCTTGGAAGGGAGGGTAAGTGATCCACGCCCCTGTACCCCTAGTGGGTCGGTTATCGCGGCTGAGGGACCCGGTCCATACCCGCTCACCCTGCTACCTCCCCCGCTACCCGTGTTGGCTGCTGCTGCCCCGCCACTAGGCCCGCTACCACCACCATCGGTAGCGGTACCCTGCCAATCCGCCCCGGCGGACCGACCTGCAGCAGAAGCTCGTGACCGCCCTGATCCGCTTCCATGGAAGAAGCCGAAGGCTGAGGCCGTCAGCAAAGATGCACCGGAGGCACGGCGGGGATGCAGCTGCCAGGAGGCAGAACAGGCCATGTCACAGCGGGGTCCCTCATTACTGAAGGTGCCGGTCGTAGCCGACACGGAGGGACTCTGGCTGGGTCCGTCCCCCGCACACGCTGAACCGGAGCAAACAGAAAGTGCTCCTGGCTGGGAGCGGAGGCAACAGCAGCTGCGCAGGGAGATCGATGCCCGAGAGGGGTGTAGAGCGGATGTGCATGCCCGCATGTATATGGAAGAAGATCGCCTGCAGCGAGCTACTATTGGGGTCCAGAGCGGTGCACCATGTGAAGGTGGCACTAGAGCCCCACGAGTGAGAATGGACTGTTGAGCCGCAAAAGGCAGCGGAGCACCATTGCACCGTCCCTGTTGGGACCACCAGTCAGTGTGTTTGTTTGAAAAAGTTGCAAATGATAAAAGAAGATAAAACCGAGAAGTAACCTGATTGTCTAACTGTGATTGAGGAAACCGGCCGTTGCCGGCACCGTTGTCCCTGTGGGGACCGTTTAAAAAGTTTGCATGGAGGACTTTCCATGGACAAGCCCGTGAACTTGCAGGGCAACCACAGACGTTAGTGGCATGTAAATAAGTTGTTTTACCGTTACCGTTTCCGCAATTGCCGCCTCCGGAGAGGCAGGTTGGAGGGAGGGCCCTCAGCAGAGCAGGCTGGGGCCCAGCCACCACAGGAACCGGTGGCTACCCTCTGGAGGGGAAGGACAGATCCCGCTCGGGTAACTTGTGCTGGACTTGGGTCAAGGGGTGCTGCCTGGGTTTTAGGGGCAGCATCAGGGCCAGGTTGCTTGGGTGGGAGAGAGCGGAAACCGTAGCCGTAAACCGTTTTGCAACGTTTAAGAAATGTGCCTCCCGTTGTGGGATGATGTTATGATTTAAATGTTACCGTTTACCTTTTATATATTTGCAGAAAATAAAACCGATGTTGGACGGGCAGCCCGCGGACGGTCTGCATTTTGCTAAGGGGGAATGTGACGCCCTGGGCAAGCCAGGGGTCACAGGCCATCGCACCACCACACCCTACACCCCAGTTAGGAACATCAAGGCTACCAAAATCCTTGTTACCTTCCTCCAGGGGCTGATGTTCACACCAGGGGGTGGGCCAGGCGGTAGGCTCCGCCCACCGAGGAGTACACAGCCCTGGAGGTGGGAGGAACCAGGCAGTTAGAGTTTGGAGGGAGAAGTGGAAAGAACAGAGTTAGCTCAGGGAGAGCTTGAGTGAGGAGCTAAGTGAAGGAGTAAACAGTGAAGTGTAAAGAGAGTGAAAAGTGGCAGAAGTAAAGCCTGAAGTTGGTCCGGCTGTGTGCCAGGACAGTGTCAGCAAGGTCAGCAGACGGCGGTGATTGTCTGGAGGGGTGACTGCTCGGAGGTTGCTGGAAGGACCGCGGACGGGTAGTGGCCCGGCGGTCTGGAGCAGTATACGAAGGACAGTCAGCACCAGGGCAGGGGCCTCTCGGACCCCGGCAAGGCTAGGAGTCGCCGTAAATTTGCCAAATCCGTCAGTGAAGGGGACGACTGTCTCCAAACAACCAAGTCCCGATTGAAGGCAACAGTCCAACCATTAAGGAGGAACACCGCCACCGCCAGGGCACCAGTTCCTCGGGGCCAGCGCCTGCGGGCAAAGTAGGGCTCCTCCGGCCCATATCCAAGCCGGGGAGCGGGTTACCGGTGGGAACCCATCGCTACCAACACAGGAACATCAGGTGCAGGAAAAGGGACATCACCGTCACCTACTGGGGAAAGCAAGTGCAGCCGTCCGTGGGAACCGTCTTTCCAGCCGTGTGTTTTACCGAGAACTGTGTCATCGTCTCAGGCTGAGTGAGTACCACAGTGCCGCAGGGCACAGCGCTGCCCCCGCGTCCCTGCGCCCACCAAACCTCATCACTGGGCCCCGGGATCACCAACCCCTACCCACGGAGGGGCAACACAACAACTGGCTGCTCCGCATCATCACTCCCGGGATCCCCATACAGAGCAGCGGTGGTGTCAACAAATCACCACAACCGTGGGTGGCGTCACGGACAATATACTTTATCCCAAAACCCAATCCCCTTTCACTCACGGGCGAGGAGCGCCGCTCGAGACCCCCGGGATCCGGCCCACCGCTCGAGCCACCACTGAGCAGCAGCAGCCGGACCCGAGCAGAGGGGTGAGCGCAGTGCTGACACCCTCCTCCCCGCCCGCGACACTTACAAGATGAGTTACTTCGTACACGAGTACTATTGGTATGAAACAGACGAAATAGTGTTCCAGAAGTCCTGATTGAGTCCATTAGTTTGCTAATTCCGAGTAAGTTGACTCCTATTTTGTCCATTTCGGCTTTAACAATGTTGAGTTTGCCTTGGTTCATGGTTCCTACATTCCAAGTTCCACACTTTATGATATATCTACAGCAGTAATCTTCCCTTCTGATCAAGCGATATCATCAGCACCACCACTTGTTGCGGCTTTGATCCTGACTATTGATGAGCGAATATTCAGATTCTCTGAACCAGCACAGACTAAATAAAATTTGGGTACGACAGCCAATCTTGACCCCAAACATCAAATCCCATACAAGTCAATGGTGATGAGAAGTTCTGGGCTGTAAAATGGCCAAAATAAGGGCTAGGGGGCTGCAAATGGAAGCTAAATGGTAGTGAGAGCAGGACACTTATACATACTGTGTTTTCTGGAGGATCACACTGGAGTCAGACTCTCTTCGTCGCTAATTAAGGTTTATCAATATTCACTGCTTCCCCAGCACACCCTCTATGCCAGTGTTTGTGATTGGTTTCAGACTGGTATACATGCCCCTACCCTGTGTCCCCATATGTGATTGGTTTCAGTCAATTTGCTGTAAGGTAGTGTAAAAAGAAGGAAAGAAATAATTTAAAGAAATGTCGGTTCCCGCTATATTTTGATAACCAGCATGGACAAAACAACAGCTATAGGCTGCAGCCCCCACCTGTGAGCTTTACCATGTCTGGATATCAAAATAGAAGGTAAAAAAGGCATAGAGTCCCTCTTATTTTTTATATCCAGAAACGTTAAAGCAGATAGGTGGGAGCTGGTATTAGCAGGTTGGGAGGAGCCATGGATATTGACACCTAGCCTAAAAATACCAGCCAGAAGCTGCCCAGAATAGGCACATCATATTAGATCAGGTCTGGACTAATAGGACAACCATGGAAGCAGCATTTATATAAAGACTCCGTTTTCCAGAGTAATTAAAATTTTTAGATGATCTCCAAAACAAATCACAATGTGGATTATTCTTCAAACACTTTTAATAGTAAGCGTATTCTTGCTTTATTTGAATTGTTAGAATTCCTCAACACCTCATTGAAGAATTGCAAAGAAAAGCTTTGACTACAGTTAAAAGATAGATGTAACATAGCATCATCAATGTTTAAGCATTTTGGCTTGGATAACATTTTTTTATGTTTCTTTACACAGTAAACACTCCTAGCTGTGGTTCTCCACCTACATCTTCCTAGTCCAGATGGGATAAGCATGGCAAGACTGCTGCCAAGCTTCCCAGGCTGGATTTCAAGGTCAGGAGCCTCTAAATCCTATCCAGACACTGATAGTTCTAATAAACTAAAGGCTTAAAAGGCTACTCTTATAAATTCTCTGAGAGTCTGCTGAAATGGACGAAATCTACTGGCAAAGTAGTCATGTTTCCCCCATAACACTAATGTCATCAGTTAATTGTAGATATTTTTTTCATAAATATATATATATATATATATATATATATATATATATATATATTTTGTTCTATTTATGTTCGTTCTCAACAAGGTTAAGGCTTAAGGTATAATATTTATGAACCCTTTTGTCACACATCCTAGACATTCTGGTTTCTACCTTTACTTTCTTTGCTGGTCTCTGATTCCCCTTCTCTCCCTAACTTTATTTTCCTTTTTTTCCCTCTTTTCTGTTCTCCTTATTGATTTGTTTTTTTGTATATTTTATATATATATTTTTGTATATCCTGATTGTTTCTTTGTCTGTTATTTCTCACAGTTGTCTGATGAAGGCCACTACGTGGCCGAAACGTCACATGTTCACAACAAAATTCTATACAAAAAGTATACCCTGAAGAGTGCCTTGTTTAATCTTGGATGTCTACGGTTTTGAAATGCACAGTTCAGTGGCTGTGCCTTATCCTGTGACAAGAATCAGTTAATTGTAGGGCCTAGCAGCATATTACCGTACTTTGATTGATTTAGTGACATGGATTCAAATATGTATGTAGTGAGCACCCCATATTGGTTTTTGCAGGCAATAAGAACCATTAAAAGGGTTTTCCCATGAACAAAGTTAATTTAAAAGTTTATTTTAATCAATAGATCTTGGAATAATAATAATTTATACAATTGGATGTGATTAAAAAATGTTCCTGTGCTGAGATAATCTTATATATGTGTCCCTGCTATGTACTGTGTAATGGCTGTGTCTGACTGTACAGGGACATGGTCTAATCATGCCACATCTCCTGGGCCTCGGAAGAAGCAAACAAGTATATAAAGACATTACAGCATGGGATCATAGCTGATTCTTTTTGTGAGGTAAATTATTTCCTTGCCTGTTTTTAAAAAAATGTTTTACCTTACAGAATTATTTGTCTTTATACTTTTTTCACTTCCTTCCCGGCCTAGAAGATGTGGTATGATCAGACCATTGTTCCTGTATGGTCAGACACAGCCATTACACAGCACATAGCAGGGACACCTATATAAGATTATCTCAGTACAGGGATTTTTTTTTTTTAAACACATCCATTTTTGGAAAATATTATCATTCCAAGATCTATTGATTAAAATAAACTTAGTTTGTGGCTTGCACTCATATATATATATTAGTGCTCACTTCAGTTATCCTATTCAGTTATATGTAGTTTTTTTTCTGAATGTGAACACAGCTCCGCCCCTTTCGGCCATGTTTTTTCCATCTCCTATATAAGAAAGTCCTTAGTTACCCCTCTCCACCCATAGCAGTTTTTAATTGCAATGAGATGACACACAGTTAGGGTCACAGAGCTAGGGACCCCAATATAGAGATATACCTTGACGAGGTTTTGGGGCTCAGTTACATTGATCAATGCGATTGCTAAATATCTCCTTTTTCCTAATATTCAAAGCAGGTATGCAATTCATTATTCACATGTTCAAATTAGCAAGTAGCATTTTTCATTGTATATTCCAATATTTTTCCATATGCTTGAGGCATTATACCATTATCTAAGTTTGATGTGCAGCCTTATTCTTATATATAGTATGTATTTTTGGCTTGCACTCATATATATATATTAGTGCTCACTTCAGTTATCCTATTCAGTTATATGTAGTTTGTGGGAAAAACCCTTTAAATTCTATTACACTGATTTTGAAGGGGTACCCTGCGAGCAATGTCTTTTATGTAGGACACTGCCGGCAGCATTGTCTATTGGAAACACTTAAAATTATAATCAATGGGGAACTATTTTTTTGCAATGTTGACATAGTCTGTCTATAGAGAGGTGTTATATGAATAAACTTCCATGACATGCAAACCTCGCTACATTGCAAAGTCAGCAAGCATACCCAAGTGCAGAGAAGAGTAAGGTGCCTTACTAGTGCTCATACTGTACTCCTCTGTATCTCTCACTGCCATAGTAAAAAAAGATAAAACTAATATGCTGAGTGAAATTTAATATTTAAGCTACATACACGTGTTGATAAACTTACCCAATACATAAATCTTGGTGCCTCTGAGAAAGGACGTAGCACCATAGCGGGGTGTTGGCATTGGTGCAAAATGGACCCAAATATCTTTTAACATGTCAAACTGCTGAAGAAAACACTGCGGTCGCAAATCTGATCCCATTCCTCCTGCAGCATATACCCTGCAATCTGAGATGAAAATCAGAGAAGATCCCATGAGATATAGAAAGTTCCGGAAACGTGGACATTTGTCATCCTATGAAGAATATATTCGAGTCAGCGAGCTTTGTTCAGGTTCTTGAAGTCCTGATGGGTTTTCTCTATTACCCGTGTAAACCAATTAGGAAGTACATGATATCTGGTTGGAATATTCAGAGAATTAATAAGTATTGTGCATGGCGTGTGCAGAGCTATTTTCATTCTTTGTGATCATTTTGACACTTCTTAAAAATGAGCTACTGTTTCCTTGAAAATAAAATCTAGTCTCGTTAGAACTGTTTGCGCTGGGAAATCTCAAATTGCTATGGAAACTGTGGAGTTCATAGTTCTTGAAGATCCTGCAACTTTTTTTTTTGTAAAATAATACTTTAGCAATCTATTAGGAAGGATATGCAATTTTTTTTTCTGGGATGATATTCGGGCAACTTTCTTAGAAGGCATTAAGCCTTAAGGTGACAGTACACATTAGGCAGATGTACATTGATAGCTAAAAAACTGTTGAAAGAACGATTGCCGGTATATGAACGTTTCCCTTATGTAGCCATGTACATTTTAGTCCATATTGGCCATTACAGTAGTTCAAACTAGTCATAGATTTCAATGATACAGGATGAGGGACGAATGAGATTTCTGAGAACATTCTTTCAGGGAAAGATAATAGACTATCAGACAAACCATTCAAGCATAGCCACTTTTGATGCAGATAATTTTGGTGAGTAGTGTCAGCTATGATAGCCCATTGTTAGAGGGCAATCTGTCAGCTGGTTTGTGCTACCTCATCTGAGAGCAGCATGATGCATGCAAAGAGATCCTGAATCCTAAAGGGGGCTTTACACGCTGCGATATCGCTAAAGAGATATCGTCGGGGTCACGGTGGTTGTGACGCACATCCAGCCTCATTAGCGAGATCGCAGCGTGTGACTCCTCTGAGCGACCGTAAGCATCGCAAAAGAGGGAAAAATCGGTGGTCATAGAGAGGTCATCCTAAAACAAAATATCGTTTTCTGCTCAGTAGCGATGTGGTTCGTCGCTTCTGCGGCAGCACACATCGCTATGTGTGACACCGCAGGAGCGACAGCCATCACCTTACCTCCGTCCACCGGAAAAGGAGGAAGGAAAGAGGTGGGCGGGATGCTCCGGCCGTTCATCTCCTCCCCTCCTTTTTTATTGGGCGGCGGTTCATTGACGCTGCTGGGACGTCGCTGTGACGCTGAACAAACCGCCCCCTTAGAAAGGAGGTGGTTCGACGGTCACAGCGACGTCGCAGAGCAGGTATGTGCGTGTGACGCTGCCGTAGCGATAATGTTCGCTATGGCAGCAATCACAACATATCAGCCATACGACAGGGGCGGGTGCTATCGCGCTAGACATCGCTAGCAATTGATAGCGATGTCGAAGCGTGTAAAGCCCGCTTATGATGTATCACTTAGATTGCTGGCTGCAGCCGTTCTGACACAATCAAACATTTTAGTTTTAGCATGTAGCAAACATTAACAATCTGCCCTGCCCAGACAAGGCTCTATATGTACATTTCTATAGACAGAAACTGCTAATCACAGATGGGTACGGAATCTGACTTGAGCTCATGTGCTCCTCAGTCCTACTATATATGATAACACTAATGAAGCTTAGAGAGTTGGTTAACTAGTTAGTATTCATAGGCATATCAATATTATGTTAAGAAGCAAGGTTTCTCTCAAATACCCTGTGTTGCCAATAGTGCTTGTGAGTGGCGCTACTGTGCTCCGCTCATCCCCATCACGTGACCCCCCTGCTCCATGACCTCTGATGTCCGGTGATGTCACATCAACTTCCTGTTGACCTGACATCACTGCAGCTGGCCCCAGTCTTCCTGAGTCTCTGGGCTGCGGGCGGCATTTCACCGCTTGTCATAGCCCAGCGTCGCTCCTGCTTGACATGACAACACCGGGCATCAGAGGTCACAAGGCCTAGGGTGTCATGTGAAGGGGATGAGTGGAGCACAATAGTGCCACTCACAGGCACTATTGTCAACACAAGGTATTTGAAAGAAACATTGTTTCTCAACATAATATTGATGTATCTATGAATACTAACCAGTGAAGGAACTCTTTAAATGAACATTGCAGGTAGACAAAAACACACTTTGTGATAAGAGACATGGCTAAAATCTCTACGTTAACTCTTACAGCATGCTGTCTTCAGAATACATAGCAACATCCTGCTGACAGATTCCCTTTAAAGAGTAACTGTCGATTTATTTATGTTTTCCATAAATCAATAGTACATGTGAAAATAAGAGGTTTTATAATATATCTTACCAAAGAAAATCAACTTATTTTTCCTTTGGAACTGACCATTCTAAAAATTCATAAAGTCACAGATAAAATCTGTCTTCAGTGAATACAGATTTTCTCATTACTGAGATAGGAGATGACAGTTGCTGCTTATAAAATTCTATAAAGAACTGTAACATTTCAGGAGAACTTTCGGCCAAATATCCGAGTCTGTCTGTTGCTCCTTCCGTCATAAAATTTTAAAAGCACCAACTGTCATCTCCTATCTCAGTAATAGGAATATCTACCTTCCCTGAATAAATATTTTAACCATGAATTGAGAGTGAAAAATCAGTGAAGGAGAATAAAGAAGTAAAATTCTAAAATATATTACAAAGTAGCTTAATTTCATATATACTACTGATATATGAAATACAAATAAAAATATTGGTTACTTTTTCAATTCCACCATATTAATGTTTGTTGTATTTGAAATGATTCACTTTTATCAATTATCATCTTATGTGGATGTGCACCTTAAAAAGACAATGTAAAATAAAAGAGAAGGGAGGGCAAAGGGATTCTAATGTTACCTCGCGCAGTGATTGATATGCCCATGGCAGGCTCGCGTAAAGAGCTCTTTTTCTTCCACTTGCCCTCATCAATGTTATAAACTTCTACCACTTTAAGAGGCGTCTGGTTTTCCCCAACTCCTCCAACCACCATGATTCTCTTGCCCAAAGCAACCACCGCAACTCCAGCTCTAGCAGAAGGCATGGGAGTCAAGTTAGTCCAACGGTTGACCTCAGGAGAAAACACCTCGAACGTATTCATTGGGTTTCCTGCATCGTCACATCCTCCAATAGCGAAGATTTGTCCTCCTGCTTCTACCAATGAACTGTATACCCGTGGACTGGAGAGCGATGCTAACGACTGCCATTGGAAGTCCTTGGTAGGGGGTATCTCCATGTTGGATCAGTACAACAGCAGGTATTCATCTGTCTATTCAGCAGCTGATTCCCTAAATGCAAAATAAGAAGGGGATATCAGAAAATGATGCACCAGTCCTTTATCACTTGGCTTTTTAATTTCATTTTATAGTAGGGGCAATGCGCAAGTGAACAAGGCAGCATTTCAGCATTTGTTGTTATGAATTTTGGCTGTAGCAAGAGATAATCAATCTTCAGTTTATGAGTAGCACAGTCTGCAGATTCTAAATTATGAAGATTTCTGCAGATGCACTGCAGATGTAGGCTGCATAACGGAGAATAATTCTGCTGATCACTTCTTTTTCCCATTAGAACATATTAAACCATATTTTTATATGCCCCATAACATCTAAATCTTAATATATGACAAAACTCAAGTACTTTAAGGAACACCATAAAATAAACAACAAGCAAACATGCTTAAATAACATCAAAATGCTTTAGTATTAAAAAAGGGAATTCTATTTGTGGAGTGCTACTACTGTAGCCCTGGTGCCAGCTATCTTAAAGAGGACCTGCTCCCCCTGCTGCTCCCATGAGTATGTCACCTTTTTTTTAATTTTTTTTTTTTTTAAATCTGCCATACGGTTCCAGAGACATGGGCCTTTTATGGTCTTAACAAGGGGCGTGTCTCACAGGATTCTCTGGGGGCATGTCTCACAGGATTCTCTGGGGGCGTGTCTCACAGGATTCTCTGGGGGCGTGTCTCACAGGATTCTCTGGGGGCGTGTCTCACAGGATTCTCTGGGGGTATGTCTCACAGGATTCTCTGGGGGCGTGTCTCACAGGATTCTCTGGGGGCGTGTCTCACAGGATTCTCTGGGGGCGTGTCTCACACGATTCTCTGGGGGCGTGTCTCACACGATTCTCTGGGGGCGTGTCTGACACGATCCTTTGGGGGCATGTCTCACACGATTCTCTGGGGGCGTGTCTCACACAATTTTCTGGGGGCGTGTCTGACACGATCCTTTGGGGGCGTGTCTCACACGATTCTCTGGGGGCGTGTCTCACACGATTCTCTGGGGGCGTGTCTCACACGATTCTCTGGGGGCGTGTCTCACACGATTCTCTGGGGGCGTGTCTCACACGATTCTCTGGGGGCGTGTCTCATAGGATTCTCTGAGGGTGTGTCTTTAGGCTGCTCTACATCATTACCCTTTCAGCCACAAATCTTTAGTGAAGACCATAAAGATTAGGTCTAATTAAAAAGGCCTTTATCTCTTGAACTGTATGATGGATTTTTTTTATTTTTAACAAGCAGCACACACAGGGGAGCAGCAGGAATAAAATCAACCAACAAAACTGGCAAGTTTTGACCTGGGGACAACTTCTCTTTAAAGGACAACATTTACTTGCTTAAAGAAGTGGTCCACTACACAGGATGGTGGCCACACATCGCTGTTAAGCTCATAGGGAAGCCTTTTCTCAAATACCTTGTGTAGTAAATTCTGCCTCTGAGCGGCGCTATTGCGGTCCGCTCATCCCCATCACGTTACCCCATGACATCTGAGATCCAGTAATGTCATGTCAACTTCCAATTGAACTGGCATCCCCATGACGGGCTGTGGGCGGAGTTTAACCGCTTGTCACAGCCCAGTATCACTCCTGCTTGCGGCGCTCTGTGGTGAAGTAGAGATGCTGGGCTGTGACGAGCGGTGAAACTCCACCCACAGCTCAGTCACTCAGGGATAATGAGGACCGTCTTAGCAATGTCAGGTCAACTGGAAGCTAATGTTACATCACTGGATCTCAAAGGTCACGGAGCCCAGGGGTCACGTGATGGGAATGAGCAGACCGCAATAGCGCTGCTCAGAGTCAGAATTTCCTACACAAGGTATTTCAGAAAATCCTTCTCTATGAGTTTTACAGTGATGTGGCCACTAATGCTGAGTAGTGGACCACCTCTTTAATGAGAAGGATTCCCCAATTGCATTAGGAGATTATGATTTTCTTCTTGCTGTCTTTGGGAGACAATTCCTGCAGGTCCAAGTTTTGCCACAAATTGTCCTAAGTGCAAAGGCCCCGTTACACGCAGCGACATCGCTAACGAGATATCGCTGGGGTCACGGAATTCATTGCTGGTGCTGGATGCAGGTTGTTCGTCGTTCCTGAGGCAGCACACATCGCTACGTGTGACACCCCACGAATGACGAACAACAACGTACCTGCATCCTCTGGCAATGAGGTGGGCATGTCATTAATGCGGCTGGTCTCCGCCCCTCCGCTTCTATTGGTGGGCCGCTGTGTGACGTCACTGTGACGGCGCACAAACCTCCCCCTTAAAAAAGAGGTTGTTCGCCGCCCACAGCGACGTCGCTAGGAAGGTAAGTACGTGTTACGCGTCCTAGCGATATTGTGCGCCATGGGCAGGGATTTGCCCCTGATGCACAAACGACGGGGGCGGGTGCTTTCACGAGCGACATCGCTAGCGTTGTCGCTGCGTGTAAAGCACCCTTTAGTCCAGCATCACCAGATGTGCCAGAACATTAGCTAATGCAATATGAGTTGTTTCTAAGCATATAATGTTAGACATTTATAGTGGCAAGGAATATAGCAATCTCCACTAAATGCTCTCAAGAATCCACATGAAATACTGTATATTCTGAACAAACAATAAAAAAAATGGTAAAGGGATTGTGTACTTTGAAACAATCACTTGAAATACCAGTCAGACTTTTTGCGTTAGAAGCATTTTCCCGCTTTAAGTTTTTTAGTTCAGAGTATGTGTAAAAATAAGAAAATCAGCATTAGTTACCCTATGCCACTAGAGTGCTGCCTCTCTACTGCTGTACCTGGTCTTTTTTGACATGGCACAAGAGTTAATATAATGGATAAGGCGCATGACTGCTGCAGCCAATCACTGTACTCAGCGGTCACGCTAGTGTAATCGGTGGAAGCCCTCTGAGCCCACTGATTGGCTGCAGCAGTAATGTGCTGTAGTAACTACATTAAATATTGTAGCCAAGTCAGTAGAGATCGGATGCAGCAGCAGTGCTGGAGTTTTACCCAGACAAAAAGTCAGTTGAGACAAATAATCTTAAAGATAGAAAATCTCTTCAATAGTGGAGTCTTCTGATGTTAATCAGAACAGAGGGCTACTATATAAAGAGGATCTCACTCATGAGAACCTGAGTTGTTTCTTAATTATAAGAACTACAGATTTCTATAGGTCCTATGTAATGCCTTATTGCAGGGGTGGGGAACCTTATTTCTCCCCATTGGCATTTGGAAATTTCTACCAACCTTCAGGGGCTGCAAAAAATTATCAGCTTGAAAATTACCCCTACACACCTACTGTGGTGGATGGAGCTGCTTCTCTTTGATGTGGCTGTGATGTTTGGCGATATTGATCTTGTTGCTTCCCACAACTGCTTTTCCAGGTGTGTCTCGGTCTGGAGCGCAGTCAACAGATTGGTAAATCATATACATCACATAGGAGATACTGGAGGCACATACATCAGAGGAGAGGCTGGGGGCATATATGCATCACAGGAGGGACTGGGGTTATATATACATCACAGAGGGAGTTGGGGGCATATGTACATCACAGGAAGAGCTGGGGGCATATGTACATTACAGGAGGGGCTGGGGGCATATATACATCACAGGAAGAGCTGAGTACATACATCACAGGAGGGACTGGGGGCATATATACATCACAGGAGGGACTGGGGACCTATATATATCACAGGAGGGGTTGGGGACATATATACATCTCAGGAGGGGCTGGGACATATATACATCAGAGGTGGGTCTGGGGGCATATATACAAAGGAGGGGCCTGGGACATATATACATCACAGGAGGGGCTGGGGCATATATACATCACAGGAGAAGCTGGGAACATACAGTCCCTGACAGAAGTTCTGTCGCTTATCCTTGTTATGTAAATAAAAGCTTATAACCTGACTTTAAATTCATCCATTGGTTTCATAAATTATTCTTTTAAAAGTTGAAACCCTCCCAAATTAGGTTTAGGTTATGAAAATAAAGTTGCTGCAAAGCTGAAATATTGATCATTTAATGAACACAGAAAGATCAGATTTTGGCAAAACAAAAGTTTTGTCGCCTTGTTATATAATGCACCCATTCCTAGTTTACATCCTCACCTATGCTCACTAAATGATCGGTTAATTAGTGGGTGTGTATAAAAAGAAACCCAGCACCCCAGACCTTCAGTTGAACTGCAACTTGACCTCTGACAACATGCCAAAAATCCACCCTGTGACCAAAGCCTTGATTATCAAGAGGCTGAGAACCAGATCCACTGCAAAGGTGACTGGCACCTTTAATGTGTCTCAGCGGCAAGTATAAAGAATTAAAAAAAGATTTGAAAAGACTGGAGATGTTTTTGACAAGCCCAGGTCCGGCAGACCCTGCAAGACAACTGCTCAGGAGGAACATTTGTTGGTTAGAAAATCCAAAGCCAGCCCCTCTTCCACTGCAGCAGAGCTCCAACAGGCCTGGTCACCTCAAGTCCCTGTGTCAACTAGAACAGTTTGTAGGATTCTGTGTTGAAATGGCCTTCATGGTCGAATCAGTGCCCAGAAGCCAGCACTAAACAAAAGCCAATTAAAAAAGTGTGTGGCATTTGCCAAGTCCCACAGCCTGCTAAACATATGGATGCTGGAAAAGTGTCAGAAGGTGGATTTTTCTGATGAATCTTCAGTTGAATTACACCAAAGCCACCGCAAATACTGCAGGAGACCTACTGGAGCCCGTATGGATCCAGAAAACAGTTAAGCTTGGTGGTGGAAAGATCATGGTCTGGGGTTACATTCAGTATGAGGTGTGCAAAACATTTGCAAGGTGGAAGACAATATCAATAGCCTAAAATATCAAGAAGTATTAGCTACCTCTTACATTCCCAATCATAAAAGGGGTCAAATTCTGCAGCAGGATGGTGCCCCACTCATACATCCATCTCTATAACAAAGTTCCTCCTGGCAAAAAAGATCAAGGTGCTTAAGGATTGGCCAGCCCAGTCACCAGACATGAACATCATTGAGCATGTTTGGGGTAGGATGACAGAGGAAGCTTGGAAGACAAAATCAAAGAATCTAGAACTCTGGGAGACATGTAAGACTGCATTCTTTGCTATTCCTGATGACTTCATCAATAAATTGTATGAATCAGTGTTGAACCGCATGGATGCAGGCCTTCAAGCTCATGGAAGTCACACAAAATATTAAATATGGCTCTAATAGCACCACAACTTAATTTACCAATGTTATGCAACATATTTTTGTATTAGAAGTTAATTATTTGTTTGAATTTCACATTACTTTTTGTGGGCGAAAAAACTTTTGTCTTGTCAAAATCAGACCTCACAGGACTGGGAACATATACACATCACAAAAGGGGTTGGGGCTCAGACATCACTGGGGGGAACAGACAGTACTGATGGGCACGGGCAGCACTGGCAGCACTAGAGTGGCACGAACAGAACTGGGGGACACAGACAGGACTGAGGGGGCACAGACATCAGCAAGGGGACACAGACAGCACTGGGTGTGGCATACAACACTGGAGGCGTGGCACACAGCACTGAGTGGGGGTGGCACACAGCACTGGAAGGAGGGCACATAGCACTGGTTGTCATTCACAGTACTTGGGGGTACACAGCACTGGGTGTTGGGCTCACAGCAGCAGGAGGCAGGATGTTCACAGCACAGTGGGAGGTAGAAGGCTCACAGCACCGCAGGAGGCAGGAGGCTCACAGCAGCGGGAGGCAGTTGTCACACAGCATCGCAGGAGGCAGGAGGCTCACAGCACCACGGGAGGCAGGAGGCTCACAGCACCATGGTGGGAAGGAGTAAAGCCCGCTTTACACGCTGCAATGTATCTTACAATGTGTCGGCGGGGTCACGTCGTAAGTGACGCACATCCGGCATTGTAAGTTACATTGCAGTGTGTAACTGCTACGTGCGATTGCGATTGAATGGTAAAACGTTCATCGCACGCACGTCGTACATTCCTCATGAATTGTACGTCAGATTGTTCATCGTACCCGGGGTAGCACACATCGCAGTGTGTGACACCCCGGGAACGATGAACAGATCTTACCTACGTCCTGCAGCTCCCGGCGGTAATGCGGAAGGAAGGAGGTGGGCGGGATGTTTACGTCCCGCTCAGCTCTGCCCCTCCGCTTCTATTGGCCGGCTGCCACGTGACGTCGATGTGACGCCGAACGTCCCTCCCACTCCAGGAAGTGGACGTTCGCCGCCCACATCGAGGTCGTATGGAAGGTAAGTATGTGTGATGGGGGTTAATCGTTTGTGTGGCACGTTCAACAAAATTGAACGTGCCACACATACGATGGGGGCGTTGCAAATCGCATACGATATCGTATGCGAAATTGCAACGTGTAAAGCAGGCTTTAAACAGCACCGCAGGAGGCAGGAGGCTCTCAGCACCGCGGGAGGCATGAGTCAAACAGCACCGTGGGAAGCAGGAGGTTCACAGCAACACGGGAAGCAGAAAGCTCACAACACCATGGGAGGCAGGAGGCTCACAGCCACACAGGAGGCAGGAGGCTCACAGCACCAGAGTGGCAGGAGGAGCACAGTACCATGGGAGGCAGGAGGCTCATAGCACCACGGGAGGCAAGAGGTGCACAGTACCGTGGGAGGCAGGAGGCTAACAGCACAATGGGAGGCAGGAGGCTCATAGCAGCGGGAGGCAGGAGGTTCACAGCATCGTAGGCTCACAGCACCGTGGGAGGCAGGAGGCTCACAGCAGTGGGAGGGATGTACAAACGGGAGGCCCGTAAACCTGATGCTCCTCTTGTTCTGTGGGAAGGGAGCCCAGCGCACTCACGTTTACCCTGCCTACAAAGTACGTCCTCAGCACGCTGGCACAGGCCAGCAGGCTGAGGACCTAACTGTATGCGCACCACACATTGTGATTTAAAGGTCCGGCAGCCGACAAGACCACAGCTGCAGCCCGAGTACTGCAGTCCCCGGGAATGTGCCCAGGGGCTGTATAAACAGTCATTGGGGCCACATACGGGCTGCGGGTCGGAGGTTCCCCACCCCTGCTTTATTGATGTAGATTGAACACTTGTTGCTGGGTTCCTCTACATACTGTATATCAAATGATTACAGGGGTTACCAGAATCAAGAACCTTTATGTAATGACATACAAAGCATACTGTAACTGATGTACTCAGGCAGACATGCTACACTGACGAGCAAAAGAGTAAAAATGTTTTCAACTTTTGACTTTCAGGCTTTATATCTCACCATCCACTACAGCTTTGAGACTAACATGGTTTTATAGATAATCATCTTGTCTATCTCATACTGAATTTAACTATTTAGCATATGATTAGTTATGCAGATTCTTCTCATGTCACTGCATTGTTACTGCCTTGTTCCTGGTTGTGGAAAATTTGTTTCTTCCTGCATACTACAAATTACAACTTGCTCTCCCATTGCCTAATAGCTCAGTGTGTTATTAGGTTGATTTCCAAGTGAAAAGTAATTGGTTCGACTTGAGGAGCAGCCATGAAGAAGATTTCCCAGGAAAAGAGAAATAGCATCATCTAGCTCAACTCTTGGCCAAGAAAATTGCCAAACTGCATCATGTGAGGGCCATAACAGTTAGAAGAATACAAAATGAAGTCCATCCAGCCATTCAAAAGCCAAGAGGTGGACGTCCAGGCAAAATATCGGAGTCCACAAGTTGGCTCATCACAAGGTTTATCAGTTCTGGAGCAACAAACACGGCAGTGGAGGTGGCTTATATGCTTTGTAATAGTGAGATCACAGACGTCCATGTAAGCACTGTGAGACGCATGTTACACAAGTTTTGAATGGTGGCCTGAAAGAAAGTGATGAAGCCTTGACTTCAATATCGTCAAAAGTGGTGTCGGCTCGAGTTTGAAAAAAGTATGGAAAGTGGAAATGGTAAAATATTGGAAACGGGTGATTTGGAGCGATGAGATGAAAGTCAATAGACTAGGCTTTGATGGGTGCAAATGGGTCTGTAAGAAACAAGGGAAAAGAGGCTAACGGATTGAGAAATTGAAGGAACTGTTAAGTTCAGTGGAGGAAGCCTGATTATATGGGGTAATTTCACAGTCAAAAGCAATAGATACTTGACCAGGATCGATGGTGGGTTCAATGCTTAGCTATATGTGAGTATCCTACAAAACAGGTTACTTAGTACCTTCGAGTACTAGGACTTTGAAAAGGACAACATAGTGTTCCAGCAGGACAATTACCAGAAGCACACGTCGAGATTGACGAAGAAATAGTTCAATGACAATGAAGTAGAGGTGCTGGATTGTCCCCCATAATCTACAGTCTCCAGACCTCAAATCTGATCGAGATCATGCCCAGAAGGATTCAGGCACTGTTGAAAGCCATAGGTGGATTTGCAAAATACTAAACATAATAATAGAAATTTACAGTAACAATGCAGTGACATGATAAGAATCTGCATAACTAATCATATGCTGAAAGTTGCAAGTCACATTTATATATGAGATAGCCAAGATGATTGTCTATAAAGTGAAGGTAGTCTCAAGTTTTAAGCTATAGTGAATGGTGAGATATGGAGCCTGAAAGTCAAAAGTTCAAAACATTGTTACCCTTTGCTCATCAGTGTAACATGGAGTGATGCAACATGTCAACAATTACCAGTTGTTACCGTATTTTTCGGACTATAACACACACTTTTTTTCCCCCAAATGTTGGGGGAAAGTGGGGGGTGCGTCTTATAGTCTGAATGTAGGGCTGTGGGGAATGAGGGTGCTGCGGTGGAGCGGGTCATCGGCGGCACGAGCAGACTGTAGCAGCCTGCTGTGACCACGTGGACCCGCTCATTTAATATGCACGCCCATCATCCCGCCCATCATCTCTCAGCACTGATGCCGGCGCTGACAGGTGGGCGGGGTGATGGGCGGGGAATGCGCGCATATTAAACAGCCTGCCCACACGATCACCCCCGGCAACTACAGCCAGGAGTGATCATGTGCGGCTGTATTCACTGCCCCCTGTGCATCATCATCAGCGCGGGGTGCAGTGCATCAGTATAATTCACCGGCCACGATCCCTGCAGCACCGCGATGTCCTCCTGTCTGTGTTGGCGGCGGCTGTGTGGAGACTAGCGGTGCTCACAGCGATGACGTCATCGCTGTGCGCACGTGTTCACATGCAGCCGCCGCCGGCTCAGACAGGAGGACATCGCAATGCTGCAGGGATCATGGCCGGCTCCACACTCCAGCGCTGCTGCTGACACAGACGGAGGAGGAGCAATGTTGCAGGGAGTGAGGTAAGATAAGTATAAACGTTTTTTTTTTTTTATGTGCCACAGGATGTGGGCCGTATACCAGGATGGGGGTATATTACGAGCAGGATGGGGGTATATGAGCAGGATGGGGGTATATAGCAGGATGGGGGTAAATGAGCAGGATGGGGGTATATGAGCAGGATGGGGGTATATGAGCAGGATGGGGGTATATGAGCAGAATGGGGGTATATGAGCAGGATGGGGGTATATAGCAGGATGGGGGTATATAGCAGGATGGAGGTATATAGCAGGATAGGGCCATATGCCAGGATGGTTTATATAGCAGGATGGGGCCATATGCCAGGATGGGATATATAGCAGGATGGGGCCATATGCCAGGATGGGGTATATAGCAGGATGCGGCCATATGCCAGTATATAGCAGGATGCGGCCATATGCCAGGATGACGGTATATAGCAGGATGGGGGCTATACCAGGATGTGGGACATATACTGTATATACAAGGCAGGAGGTTCATTACCAGGCTGGGGTACCTTAGTAGAGAATTTGGGGACATTACCACCATAACAGTGTCAGCAGCAGATCCTCGCCCCATAACAGTGTGTCATGACCACATTTTTTAGCTTAAAATTTTATTTTCCTATTTTCCTCCTCTAAAACCAGGGTGCGTCTTATAGTCCGGTGCGTCTTATAGTCCGAAAAATGTACTTTCCATTATAGTGATGAGCCCGCAGAATGTTCATGCTGCTTTTGTTAAGCACTGCAAGGTTTCCAATTGATGAAGTGGATAAAAGAAGAAGCAAAGAATATGTGCACAGCAATGTCGTTGTTACATTGCTGTGCACGTACAATGGATTTGCCATGATTTTTCAGGTGGATTACGACCGGGATCTGTCTGCAAAAGACATCATATGCACAGGCCTTTAGACTTTTACTGTACTTTTGCTCAAGAAATGGATCTGATTCTATATGTACATAGTAAGCACCTCTATGCACTACACTGGTTCCATTATCCATGTATGTAATTAAAGTTTCGACAAATCTGAACACTCCCTTACCTCACACTTCCATGAGCACCGAAACCAATTCACCCATGCACTTCTATAGCACTGAAATCACTGAGGATAACAGAAAGGGCACGGTGGCTGTGTGGTGGCATTATAAGTGATTGGTGATTGGCATTAAATGGAATCTGTCTCCAGGTTTTTGCTCCCCCCATCTGAGATTGAGAGACAGAGACCCTGATTCTAGCGATGTGTTTGCTGTCATTTTGATGCAATAAATATTTTCTCTGCTGCAGATCTAGCCGTGATACAGAGCTCATGAATATGCTGGACTACCTAACAGCGGGCCAAGTAGTCCTCTAATGATAATCTACTGCTGATTAAACATTGATTTTATCAAAACTACACTAAACAGTCCATTAAGTGACAAATCGCTGGAATCAGAATCTCTGCCCCTATATTATACTGCTCTCAGATTAGGTGGCAAACACCTAGTGATAGATACTGTTTGCACAGCTGAGGACACATCAGGACACTGAGGCTATCTGCACATCAATCTTTACTATCTGAGTATATCACTGAATATGTCAGTGATCTTTTTGTTGTATTCTAGATTTTGCTTAAACAGTAAAATATGTCTGCATGTGTCTTCATATATGTAAAGTCTAGGAATTAGTGCAGCCAGCCAAAGTAGGCCATAAATATATTAATCCACATTCTTTGAATCTCTCTTGTAATGAAACACAAAAATGTATGTACTTTCTGCATGTTTGTTCAGTTAAAGCTGTTATATAAACTTCAAATTTACAATGTACTGTGGTGCCATCTCTTGGCGCTGCTTTTTAGTGCATCACGTGTATATAAGCACAGATATGACTTAAAGGAAACCTGTCAGGTTCCTCACGTCTCCAGAATCACCAGCGGCTGTGTGTAATATCTAATTTCCCTTGTTAACAGTCCCTTTATTACATTGCACACATAAACAGATCTTTAAAAAATTATTTCTAAAGTCCGTTTATGATATGCTATTTACAGCTGAATCCAGAAGTTTACATACACTATCTAAAAAGGCACATATGCATGTTTTTCTCACTATCTGACATGAAATAAGAAAAAAAAACTTTCCGTTTTAGGTCAATTAGGAACCAAAATTATTTATATTTTCCCAAATGGCAGAATAATGAGAGAGAGAATGTTTTAAGGTATTTTTATTACTTTCTGCAAAGTCAAAAGTTTACATACACTAAGAGAACTATGCTTTTAAATAATATGGGACAGCCCATGTGATGGTGTCATCTCTTTGGAAGCTTCTGATAGGTATTATCTCTAATTAACTCAGATGTTGCCAATAAACTATGTATGTAATAAAGTATGTATTTTAATATTTATTTAGCATCATGGGAAAGTCAAAATAAATGATCCAAGATCTCAGGAAGAGAATTGTGGACTTGCACAAGTCTGGTTTATCCTTGGGTGAAATTTCCAGATACCTGAAGGTGCCTCGTTCATCTGTACAAACAATTATATGCAAGTACAAATAAGATGAGAAAGTCCAGCCATCATACTGCTCAGGAAGGAGATGGGTTCTGTGTACCAGAGAGGAAAGTCCTTTGGTCGACATGTGCATATCAACCCAACTACAAAAGCAAAAGACCTCGTGAAGATGCTGGCGGAAGCTGGTAAGATTGTGTCATTATCCACAGTGAATACAGGGTACTGTATTAACATGGGCTAAAAGGCCACTCTCTCAGGAAGAAGCCATTACTACTTTAAAAACCAGATTAATGTTTGCAAATGCACACAGAAACAAAGACCTTAATTTTTGGAGACATGTCCTGTGGTCTGACGAAACGAAAATTGATCTGTTTGGCCATAATCATCATCAATACGTTTGGAGGAAATAGGGAGAAGTTTTGAAGCCTAAGAACACCATCCCAACTGTGAAACATGGGGGTGGCAGCATCATGTTATCGGGTTGTTTTGCTGCAGGAGGGACTTATGCACTTCACAAAATAGATGGCATCATGAGGAAAGAAGACTATGTAGCAATCCTGAAGCAGCATCTCAAGACATCAGCCACGAACTTAAAGCTTGGGCTGAAATGGGTCTTCCAAATGGATAATGACCCAAAGCATACTGCCAAACTGGTTACAAAATGGCTTAAGGATAACAAAGTCAATGTTTTGGAGTGGCCATCAAAAAGCTCTGATCTCGGTCCAATAGAAAATTTATGGGCAAAGCTAAAAAGACAGGTGCAAGCAAGGCGACCTATAAAAGTGGCTCAGTTACACCAGTTCTGTCAGGAGGAATGGGCCCAAATTCCTACCAACTATTATTAGAAGCTTGGAAGGAGATCCAAAATGTTTGACCCAAGTCAAGTAGTAAAATGCCTTAAAATATTCTCTCTCTCTCTCGTTTTCTCATTATTCTTTCATTTGGCATATATACGGGTAAATAATTTTGGTTCCTAATTGACCTAAAACAGGAAAGGTTTATTCTGATTTCATGTGAGTTAAGCGGGCTTTACATGCTACGACATCGCTAATGCGGAGTCGTTGGGGTCACGGAATTCGTGACGCACATCCGGCCGCATTAGCGATGCCGTTGCGTGTGACACCGATAAGCGATTTTGCATCGTTGCAAAAACGTGCAAAATCGCTAATCGGCGACACGGGGGTCCATTCTCAAATCTCGTTACTGCAGCAGTAACGAGGTTGTTCCTCGTTCCTGCGGCAGCACACATCGCTGCGTGTGACGCCGCCGGAACGAGGAAACTCCCCTTACCTGCCTCCCGGCCGCTATGCGGAAGGAAGGAGGTGGGCGGGATGTTATGTCCCGCTCATCTCCGCCCCTCCGCTGCTATTGGGCGGCGGTTCAGTGACGTTTCAGTGACGTCGCTGTGACGCCGCACGGGCCGCCCCCTTAGAAAGGAGGCGGTTCGCCGGTCACAGCGACGTCGCCGGACAGGTAAGTATGTGTGATGGCTGTGGGCGATGTTGTGCGGCACGGGCAGCGATATGCCCGTGTCGCGCAACAGATGGGGGCGGCTACCCACACTAGCGATATCGGGACCGATATCGCAGTGTGTAAAGTAGCCTATAGTGAGAAAATCATGCAGATGCGTCTTTTTAGATAGTTTATGTAAACTTCTGGTTTCAAATGTACATGCACTAGATCTGCAACATTGCAAGAAAAAATGGTATTAACTCAGAGGGCTGAATACTAAAGCAGGTCACAATTTCCAGATTTATATTTATAAAATATTTACAATATAATATATAATTTCTTTACTTGCTACTTTTTGTTGGCATATTACATAAAATCCCAATAAAATACATTTAAGTTTGTGGCTGTAGCGTGAAAAGAAAAATGTAAAAAAGTTCACAGGGTATGAATACTTTATCAAGGCACTGTACATCTGTTAGACATTTATGGCATATACTTTTGATATGCAGGGAACGTCTCAAAATGTAATGCCCTTTTTAGCTTTACTGCGTTGCTGGGAAGCTGTTCAATATGACATTATGGCCATCGGACCAGAAAAGGTTTTGCCCCTGGTGTTAACGAACCATAAGCCACAAACATTCTAAGTATGTGAGAAAGTGACAAAGACTTTGGAGGATTCCTAATGAAGCCTGCAGCTAACGCTGTGAACTGAGAAGGTAAAGAGCTTTGAAGATTCTCATACTGAGCACTAATTCAATGTATAAAATGTATCACAGGAAAAACACCCACTGTGTCTAGAATATTTCATGAGTAATGACAATTCGCATTCCAGTATCCCTTTAGAACGTTTTGTTTCTTTATTCACAGATGATGCGCTGCCGCTGTCAAAAAGCTGTATTCACTGTAATGACCAATGCCGATGCAAAATACCCTCTGTATAAAAAAAACCTATCAGTATTGTTATTCTAGCATCTGGGTAACATTTTGAGGCTGCGTTCCTATGTTGCGGCTGCAGTTTTCAGAAGTCGTAGCAAAAAACAATATCTTTAAAGGGAATCTGTCATCTCAGAAAACGCTATTAACCTGCAAATATAGGGTTAATCTGCAGGTAAACAGAGTTTACAATGCTTTACTGAAATTCAAATAAAGCCACAGCCACACCATGATTTACCAGATGCATATACTAACAATTAAAACCATATTGTGTATAAGGAACTGGATGGGGACTGAGGATAAGTCGTAATAATTATAGAACAAGGAAAAAACACACGACCAAAATCCAAAGTGCAAAGGTGATAATCTTTATTGATACAGGGGTAGGTGCGGGGCGGCACGGAACAAGTGAGGGCACGGACTATCAATCACTGACCAAAGCGTACAGACAGTTGTCAAGGATTCTTGAAAACTGACATATTAGTCTATCCATAATATAATATAATCATGTATCATCAATCATATATTTAAATATTTAACAAATAACAGGTGATAGGTATATGGTAGATATATAGACACAATTATCAACCAGGCAAAGCTCAGTCACTATGGATTGAGAGGGAACAATTTCCCTCACATCCTATCCATCTGGGTCCCCGATCAAGGCAGGGCAATACCATAACTAAGATAATGGCTGTAACACATTGGAAAATCAGGGAACCAATACTCCAGGACTATATATAAATATAATAAACCAGTGGCACACTTTACCTGGGAGATAATGGTGGTCAGAGAGAGGTGTCCGTGTCCTTCCCGACGGCCGTTTCGGCTATGAAGCCTTCGTCAGGGGGCCCCGCTGGTGACGTGTGCGCAGGCTTTAGATTATGGGCGGCACTTTGATTTTCATTACCAAGTAACCGCCCATAAACGCGTGACCGCGCTTTCCCCCTCTGCCTCCTGCGTCTAATCCTGATCGGTGGTCTCCTGCTCCGCGCTCCTCCCATCTATTTCCTGCCTCAGGGCAAGATGGGAAAGAGGTAACGTGGGGTCAGCAGGCCCGCGCTTCCGCAGAACGAAGGAGGCAGAGGGGGAAAGCATGGTCACGCGATTATGGGCGGTTACTTGGTAATGAAAATCAAAGCGCCACCCATAATCTAAAGCCTGCGCACACGTCACCAGCGGTGACACTGGGCACAGTGCTCATCCATGAGAGATAGGCACTGGGCATACACGGGGACCTGTGGAGCACTGGGCGGCGTCCACAGCTATGGAAATGAGCGATGGGGGACAGCCTAAAGCGGCAGGAGGCAGAATAACGGACACCAGGCAGCCCGCCCCCGTGTCCCATTTACAGTATCTGAATACAAAAAGGTACCACTTTATAAAGTCTTTATTTTGCTCAGAAAGGGGGCACAAGAACAACAGGAACATTGCCAGAATGCAGCCCAGGAGCTGCAGAGGGGGAATCTTTTATGTTTAGTGCAAAATTTCTGCTGACAGGTTCCCTTTAAACAGTCCAAGCTGTCTGCGGCAGGACCCAGACACCTGGAGGACCTCCAAGTGCTCCACGCCAGGAAAGACCCACATACACCAGAGTGCACAGGTGGACAGTGGCACCAGGTTGGCCGTCACAGACATTAGGACACGGGCGCACCTGGGATCCAGTACGTTCCCAGGGCGTGAATCCAGTAAGTAAAGACAATCATACTGCACTCTCTGTCTGGACTGCTTCATTACGCTGCGCCTTCACGATAACCCTTCACCTACCTCTGAGGAAAAGCCCTTCTCGTGGAGGGCTCCACCATCCATGCTGCCCCCAACCATCATCCCCAGTGGGAACCCGCAGCGGCGGCCCTACCATCCCTGGCCGCAAACCGCGAGTGGCATAGTTGGACTTTTACTTTATTCTTCTTTTTATTTTTCCTCGAGCCACGGACCGGCCGGATCCGAGCAGCCCGGCTGCCCCGGGAAACGACATAAATGGGTGTAAATTTTCATGAATTAGATGGGCAGACTTAGCCATGGTCATTTCGGCAAAGCTGAAAACGATAAGAGTTGAAAGATTTTTGCCACAACTTCCGAGTTGCGACTTATTAGAGTGGTTCACACCAGACTTCTGGCATACACACTTAATGAATTAGGCCCATAGTGTCAAGTTAGAACAGTATGATTTCCCTAACCTCTTCCAGTGTTTGTAAGTAAAAGTTTACATGACTCTTGTGGTTAATTACTTAGGTGTGAGAATCATACTGAGAGGAGAGAAAGCTTATTCATCACATTGGACAAGGAAAGCTTAGTTGGCTGGTTCAGTGTATAAAATAATTGCAATTAATATGAAGCTGCATCTCACAGAAATACACCGGAGATTCTATACAGGGCACTTATAGATACTGTCAAAACTGCCTACAATGAGAATATGAACAACAGAACTAAACCAATGAGCAGTTGTAGAAAGTGGTCTGCCTATCAATCATGTGTCATTTACTTATATGGGTAAGAGATGGCGCTATGGTAAGAAGACAATCTGTCACAGGTAGCATTGTGGTCTGGGCAATATTCTGGCATTTATGTGGACATTATTATTCTGTGTACCCCCAACCTGAACAATGCTGTAATCCAAGCTCATGACAGTTGTATTCCCTATTGCCATTGGCCTCTTACCGAAAGATAATGCGCCCTGCCTACAGTTGAGCAAAAAGATCCACTGGACACTGGTTTGGTCTCCTCAGTGGTACTCCTTAGCAGCTGCACCAATCCCTCAGCCAACCCTCTAATGCTGCAATGCTGTGTACCTCTTGACATCCATGCCATCATGACTTCACAGTGGAAGGTACGGTATCATGTCTAGTAAGGACAAGAGGCACCTAGGTTACTGGCATTCAAGCACTAGCTAGGAAGTTCACACTGCCCTAGTTCGGCTGCTATGGAGTACTGGTGTGCATCCTGCAAATCATTTTGCTCAACTCTAGCTCTGCAACATTGCCAAAAATATTCAAGATGCTGATTTAGCCTACAAATTATACATCTTAATCTGACCCATCATCTGTTGGACATACTAAAAATACAAATCCAATCTAAACAAGTCCAACACTTACAACTTACAAAATCAAAGTCTGTTGCTGTGGCCCCCTTGACCTGGTCAGGCACTACTGAGTACTGCACCCATGCTGGGGCAGTACTTCCAGGTAATCCAAAGGCTGGAATAGGGTGTGTACGCACAGACACATAGCAACCAGGTCTCCCACACCATTAGATGGGACTCTTGGCCATCCCTGGAAGGGTCTGGCCTACAATTCTTGTCAAGGGGTGTAGGGGAGGGGATGGAAGCTAAGATGGAGAGGCTGTTAGGAAAGTAGTAGAAGCAAGTCAGTCTGGAGGATGGAGTGCGGCAGTTGCAAGAGGAACTCACACAAACACTCTAGTGAGACGCTGCATGTGAAGTAGCCGTTAGTGGGGGAGAACGGTGACCAGAGAGAGAGTCAGTCAGAAAGACACCTGAAGAGAGGCAGTCGAGTACAGGGACCGCTGGTGACTAGGCACACACGGGGAACAGGTCCCTAGAGTAGAAGTCCATTTATTGATCTGCTAAACCTGTCGGTGAGGGGACTGGAAGTACCTCACCAACGATCCAGAGTCCGAGCCTCAGCAGCAACAGGGGGATTCATAAGGAGACAGAGCCAGAAGCCATCTCACCTGGTCCACGCTGCTGGCAGACGGGCCAAAAAGGGAAGAAAAGACAGTAGCGACTTCCCTGGATGAATCCCACGGTACTCGAAGTCAGGGGTTATCCGAAACAAGAAGTGCTAGGAAGGCGAGTTAACGGTTACCCTTAGACCAGCCTGAAGGATATCTGGTTTCACCTGGTTTAATCTCAGCATCGCCCGGGTTCCTCACAGAACATCCAAACGTGAGTAAAAGCAAGTTGAAAAGACATTTTGGACTGTGACTGAGCTGGAACCTGTTGTTCTACACACCCGAGCCCCTGGGGTCAGCCTCACTCACGGGAGGCCACACCATCCGACTGTAGACCCCATCAGCCCCAGACGCTTGTTTAACCTGCAGTGGCGGTCACCCATAACCCTGACCGCAAACTGTGAGTGGCGTCGCGACTCCCATGTAAATAAACCTGACATACCTGTTGCCAGAAATACCAAAAAGTGGAGACCCCATGGCGTCCCCGAAGGTGGAGTGAAGTCCCTGGAGCGACCACTGCAGGTGGGCTCCACATCTGTCGTCACGAACAGGGACTAGACCTGTTTAGACAGGTGACAGTGCGCCTCAGCGGTCCGATCAAATAATTTGAACCACCTCCATTTTGTTGCTGTTAAAAGCGCGCGATTTTAGAAGCTGCAGCCCGCGCAGAAGAAAAGTAACCGCCCACGGAGAGGAGTGGCTGTCCCAGGATTCCCGGCACGCTCTGACCTGGTGAGAGGAGGAAGATGGACGCAGGAGTACTACTGCTCCCAGCCAGGGCGATGCACCCCAAGCGATGCCTGGTCCCAGCGCAGTGAACACAGCAGCACCTAGCTCCGATGCGGCGGCCGCAGCCGCGCGGGCCGACATATCTCCAATCATGCCTATCTCCTTACCGTACGTCCCAGGGGCGACCTGGCTGCCACAATACGCTGGCAAGACGGACACCCTGACTGGATTTTAAAAGAAGATCAGCACCCTGCTGGACATGTATGCCATGACCGGTAAGCAGAGGGCCGCCGTGGTGCTGGGGCAACTGACTGGAGCAACAGAACTAGAGGCTGAGGCCTGGGCCAGTGATGACCGGGGCTCTGTATAAACCATTTTTGCCAAATTGAAAGCTGCCTTTGAAAACCGCACAGAGGCAGAGCTGACAATGGGCTTCTATAACTGCCGCCAGAAGCCCCAAGATAGCATTAGAGACTATGCCCTCAGGTTGCAAGCCGCACTGCGGGCTCTCAAGCTCGTGGACCCTGTCAGTGATCAGGAGGGAAACAGGATGATGAGAGAAGAGTTCTTGCAGGACCTGCACTCCTCTGAGGACAGAAAACAGATAAGGCTGTGGTCCCTGGAACACAGTGATGTGGACTTTGCTATTCTGAAAGACGGTTCAGTGAAAGCACTTCAACCCCCGATTGGACATGGACCCCATCTCACCAGCCTGGTCTACCAGCACCCAGGCTGTTAGAGTCGAATCCTCTTCACAGGCCCTAGTAGCAGCAAAAGGACTCATAACTTCAGCAGAAGCCCTAGATACTCTGTCCTCCCAGGTACAACAACTTAGCAAGGACGTCGCCCGGATCTTAAAAGCGATGCAACTTCCACCAGAATCCAAAACTCTTCATAGGATCCTGATAGCTGACAGCCCAGAGGACGTCCCCTGGATGCGAGGGAGAAGAGGTCCCTCAAACCGAGGGAGGAGCAGCGATCACTATGACTCGTCTGGACAACCCATCTACCGCCGTTGCCAGGAAGCAGGCCATTATGCGAGGGTCTTTCCTTTAAATGGGCCAAACCTTGGGCCAAGGGCCAGCACCCAGGATTAAGGAAACCAGGCCCAGCTGACTGCCGTGATCAGTATGTGGGTGGACGACCGGTCCTGTCCATCACCCTGGACGGGATCCCAACCTTAGCATTATTGGACACCGGTTCCCAGGTAACCACAATCCCGTATGTGCTTTATCGCAGGTTTTGGTCGGACAACGATCTCCGACAACCGGACCCTGACCTTACCATCTATGCAGCCAATGGACAATCTATAGACCAGATTGGGGTCAAAGAGGTAACCATAAAGGTGGGAAGGCAGGAAATGAAGGGACAAGGACTGATTGTTGTAGATAATGATGTTAGAGAAAGGAACCCACAAATGATTTTAGGCACAATTGTCATAGAAAATAACCTAGGAGAGGTGTTGTTGTTGCTTCACCAGATCGCTGAGGGTGTTGAGGGTGGACAACGGAGAGCCCTGCAAAAGGAGATCTGAGTCATCCTGAGGAAGCAACAAGTAAACCAGATTGGCGGTGAAATTGGTAATGTACGGGTGATAGATGCTAACCCCATTGTGATACCCCCACTGAGTGAGATGATGATGTGGTGTAGAGCAGCGGTAGGTCTCAGAGGACGGGATTACCAGGCTGTAGTGGAACCCACTCATTCAGAACACTGGCCAACAGTCTTAACAGCCAGAAGGGTAGTTGACGTACACAAGGAAAGGGTACCTGTACGAGTGCTGAACTGTGGGGAGGAGGAAGCTAGACTACCAAGATACGCTACCATTGCCAAACTGTTTACTTGCCCAAACAACGCTATACAACTTGTAGGTCCCCTGACGCTAGCTGACTCAGAAGAGGACGAGACCTCCCAGAAGCAGTTAGAGGACTGGTGCCAAAAACTCAATGTGGGACTGACTCCACCCCCGCCTATCACAAACGAGGGGTTCACCGGGTCGTGCAGGAATACGAACAGGTTTTTAGTAAGAACCCATTAGACTTTGGAAGGATCAAAGGGGTGCAACATCACATACCCACAGGCAGTCACCTTCCCATTAAGGAAAGACACAGGCCTATACCATCAGCCCATTACCAGTGCGCTAAGGACATGCTGAAGGACATGAAAGAGGCTGGAGTCATTATGGACAGTTGCAGCCCTTGGGCGGCTCCCCTGGTCCTGGTGAAAAAAAAGGATGGCACAATGAGGATGTGTGTGGACTATAGACGAATAAACCAGATAACACACAAGGATGCCTACCCTTTGCCACGGATAGAGGAGTTCCTCGCTGCCCTAAAGGCCTCTAACTATTTTTCTACCCTAGATCTCACTAGTGGCTACTGGCAAGTATCTGTAGCAGAAGAAGATCGGGAAAAGACACCCTTTACCACCCCCATGGGCCTCTGTGAGCTCAACAGCATGCCATTTGGACTTTGCAACGCCCCCGGGACCTTCCAGAGGCTGATGGAGTGCTGCCTGGGACACCTCAACTTTGAGACCATCTTACTCTACCTGGATGATGTCATCGTGTATGCCAAGACCTATGAGGACCACCTGAAACACCTGGCTGAAGTCTTTGAAGCACTATCCCGATATGGGATGAAGCTGAAGCCATCCAAGGGCCATTTACTAAAGCCGAAGGTCCAATACCTAGGTCATGTGGTCAGTGCGGAAGGAGTAGCACCGGACCCAGAGAAGCTTACAGTCATCCAGAAATGGCCGATACCCACCACCGTCCGGGAGGTATGTCAGTTCCTTGGTCTGGTGGGCTATTACAGAAGGTTCATCAAGGGTTATACGAAGATGGTGGCACCTTTGCAAAAGCTCCTGGTAGGCCAAGCAAAGAAGGGAAAGACCAACGGCCCACCGTTTAATGGGGAGAAACAGAAGAACAATCCTTCAGACAAATGAAAGGGGCCCTGACTGGTGAAGAGATTCTAGCCTACCCTGATTACAGTCTACAATTTGTACTGTATACCGATGCCATTAATGTGGGGATGGAAACAGTGCTTTCACAGGTGCAGAAAGGCAAGGAATGCGTGATCGCTTATGCCAGCAGGAAGCTCCGGCCTACTGAAAGAAACCCAGAAAATTATAGCTCATTTAAGTTAGAGTTCCTGGCCATGGTCTGGGCTATCACGGAGCGATTCAAGCACTACCTGGCAGCCACCAAATTCACTGTCTTCACAGATGACAACCCCCTAACCCACTTGGATACTGCTAAATTGGGTGCCATGGAGCAACGTTGGGTAGCCCGGCTAGCCAATAATGATTTAATTGTCAAGTATCGAGCCGGTCGCAAGGATGGCAACGCAGATGCTCTGTCCAGGATGCTTCACTTAGCCAACGAGGGTGAAGATGTAGATAACCTTGAAGAGATCGAGCTGCCAGCGTTCCATCGCCATGGAGTCAACCAGTGTCAGCAGTCACACACCAGCCACCAAGAAGCGATTCTGAATCCGCTACCTCACTACAACTGGTTACTTACAGCAAGATGGAATTCCAGCTGTATATTGCTCAGGCCAAAAGACTACTACTACTCCAGCAGGATACAGCTAAACCCCCACTAGGTGGAGGCAACACAGGTGCAGCCATTCACACGCACTTCCAAATATGGAGGAGGTGATGGCTGGATGGTAAAACTGCACACTGGTGGCTTGCATAGAGCACTGTTCACACTAGCAGACGCACAGTCACAAACCCGCAGCCTATTAGGTGACGCCCATACTATTAGATCAGGCGGGCTGCCAAGCCGTACCCCCACTGCGCGCTACGTAGGGACAGAAACTCTGATAGCAAGGCCTAACAAAAAGGGGCCTGGCTGTATCCTGTACAAAAAAGTTTTTGAGGTTTTTTGTTAGCGTTATGGCCATAAGACGTAAGCCTACAACCCTCGTCACGGGAACCTCATGCTTGTAGGTCCCTACACTACATATAATATAAAAAAGCAAAAAAGAAAATATCATTACTTACAGCAAGATGGAATTCCAGCTGTATATTGCTCAGGCCAAAAGACTACTACTACTCCAGCAGGATACAGCTAAACCCCAAGCCACCAGTGTGCAGTTTTACCATCCAGCCCTCACCTCCTCCATATTTGGAAGTGCGTGTGAATGGCTGCACCTGTGTTGCCTCCACCTAGTGGGGGTTTAGCTGTATCCTGCTGGAGTAGTAGTAGTCTTTTGGCCTGAGCAATATACAGCTGGAATTCCATCTTGCTGTAAGTAATGATATTTTCTTTTTTGCTTTTTTATACTCACTACAACTGGAAGGAGACTCAGGAGAATGATCCAGCGGTTGGCTTGGTGAAAAAGCTGATTACTCAACCTGGCACCAGCCTTGATTCAGGAGGCCCGCCTGAGGCACAGCACCTGTGGAGAGAGAGGGGTCGATTATTTATCCACCAAGACAAGCTCTACAGGAGCATCATTGACCCGAAGACGCATGAGAAGGTGTGGCCAGTGATTGTGCCACAGAAGGATGTTCGGATGGTGCTGGAAGCCTACCACAATGGCGCAGGCCAATTTGGTGGGAAGAAACTGGAGGCACTCCTTAAAGAAAGATTCTACTGGGTGGGAATGAGAACTGCCCTGGAGAAGTGGTGTAGAAACTTCGGCCCCTGCAATCTCAGAAGAAAAGACCATCACAGTCAGAGAGCACCGCTCCAGCCGACCCAAACCAAACAACCTCCTACCCTGCAGAGTCCATATGGCCTCCTCCTGCCCTGCAGAGTCCATGTGGCCCCCTCCTGCCCTGCAAGCTCCCATCCCATGTGGCCTCCTCCTGCCCTGCAGAGTCCATGTGGCCTCCTCCTACCTTGCAGGCTCCCATCCCATGTAGCATCCTCCTGCCCTGCAGAGTCCTGTGGCTTCCTCCTGCCCTGCAGGCTCCCATCCCATGTGGCCTCCTCCTACCCTGCAGAGTCCATATGGCCTCCTCCTGCCCTGCAGAGTTCATGTGGCCTCCTCCTGCCCTGCAGGTGCCCATCCCATGTGGCCTCCTCCTGCCCTGCAGAGTCCATGTGGCCTCCTCCTGCCCTGCAGGCTCCCATCCCATGTAGCGTCCTCCTGCCCTGCAGAGTCCATGTGGCCTCCGACTGCCCTGCAGGCTCCCATCCCATGTGGCCTCCTCCTGCCCTACAAAGTCCATGTGGCGTCCTCCTCCCCTGCAGAGTACATGTGGCCTCCTCCTGCCCTGCAGATTCCATGTGGCCTCCTCCTGCCCTGCAGAGTCCATGTGGCCTCCTCCTGCCCTGCAGAGTCGCATCTTCAGCTCACAGAGAGCTTACCTGCTCCAAGTGCCGGCGGCCTCTCCTCCATCCTCCTCCTCCGCGGCACTCTGTATAACGATACTGACAGGCGGCAGCGTGGTGAGGTAATCTCACCACGCTGCCGTGACCTCTGCAGTGTCATCACGTCGCCAGGTGCCGGGTCAGAGAGAAGACTGGCTCCACTGAACCCGGAAGTGCGGTGTGCACGGAGGTACAGGGATTAATTTGTATCGGCATCTTAAACACGCCAATACAGAGAACCGGGTTGCGACGCCGATTCTTGCCGGTTCTGCGAACCAGCTGTTATTTTAACAACCGGTTTGCCCGAACCGGACAGAACCGGCTGAATCCCACCCCTGCCCTATTGGAATGGAGCATGCACAATGTCACTCCATTAAAGTCTTTGAGACTGATGCACATAGCGAAGTCCAGCTTTTGGCTAAATTATTCAAAGTCTATGGCATTGACTGAGATAGTACAGTAATTAGGAAAAAACTTGCGATCTTGGTACAACTCCATTAACTGTGGCACCAAGGGAGCAAAAAATTATGAAATACTAGTAATACTGTAATTTAATTTCAGGAGGATGTGTAAGATGGTGACCGGCTATGTAATAGGTATGGATAACAAAAGTGACATAAACCTTGATGTCCATTTTGGTACCTGTAGTGCCACTAGTCTTGTTAAGACATATCAGGGCCAGGTTCTACAGATAGCTGGAGAGATGAGCATGTCTGGCTATTCACATACACCCACCCATGGGTATGGCTCACCTGTTAAGATGGAGAATGTTTGTTTGGCATGTGGTCAGTGTGTGAGGGCTGTTATGAAGTGCAGTTTATGTATTTGAAATAAACTGACTGGACTTTTAAATTATGTGGTTCCTGTGTGCTACCTCAGTAAAGCAAGCCAAGTGAGTAACCCCATTACATTAAGTGAGTGAAGTGTCACAGAGGGAAGAGCGCAGCAGCTCAATAGTGGCCACTAATTTCTGCAGTGGTCACGTGACATAATGTCCCAAGAATCTATGAAATTCGGCGCCATCATCTCTGGAATAGCATTGGTTCAGGAGGTGAGTAACAATTAATTTAAAAAAAGGTTGCCAATGTAGTGGACAGCCCCTTTAATGTATTTACATTACTCACCTGATAAATCCCTCCTCTGAAGTGATTACGTCACAGCAACATACTGTTATGCGGTGTTCTGCTCCTCACTTACTAGGTGTCATGGCGACTCCAGACTCTGTTCACATTGCAGAGTCTGGCAGGGAACGCGATGCTTCTTAGTTGCTCAGTCAAAGTCAGGATTCGACTGTTTAGTGCTCACTGGTCATCGTTATAGCAGGAGTTAGTTCCTGCCAGCTGGTGAATTGCTGCTGGTGTTCTTTCACAGCCGCCTCCGCCATATAGAAAATGGTGGTACTTAGCCTCAGATGCCGATTATACAGTATCTCTAGCTTTTACTCCAGCAATACCATTTTTTTGTGTGGTGATTCAGTTATTGGTGAACAGCTGTATGCAATTGGGTGTGCGGTGGAAATATCCTTGTCCTCTGTTTAGTTCCTCCCTGTACTTTGTTTCTTCCTGAACATTTATTGTCTTCTCCCCAGTGTGTGCATACAGTGAGTTTGAACTTTGGTTTTCCCCTCTCTGTTGTTTTTTGTGGGGTTCATTTCTCCTGTCAAAGCCCTCCCCTGGGGTGGGGGAGAGTGGGTATTAGACCAGGGATTCACAGGAGTCAGGGTTACGTTGTGCTACACCCTGGTTTTTGTGTTGTAGCGCCCCTGAGACCCTCAGGGCACTACACGGAACTGCATCCTCTTGGGGATGCAGGACCTACCCCTGGGACCTGGGTTACCAGTGCTGATACTGTGACGCCCTGGACAAGCCAGGGGTCACAGGTCATCACACCACCACACCCTACACCCCAGTTAGGAACACCAAGGCTACCAAAATCCTTGTTGCCTTCCTCCAGGGGCTGATGTTCACACTAGGGGGTGGGCCAGGCGGTTGGCTCCGCCCACCGAGGAGTACACAGCCCTGGAGGCGGGAAGAACCAGGCAGTGGAGTTAGGGGAGTGGAAGTAGAAGGAAGTAGTAGTGGAGCTAACGAGAAAAGCTGAAGTGACAGAAAAGTGACAGTAGTAAAGCCTGAAGTTGGTCCGGGTGTGTGCCCCGGACTGTGACAGCAAGGTCAGCAGACGGCGGTGATAGTCCGCAGGGATGACTGCTCGGAGGTTGCTGGAAGGACCGCGGACGGGTAGTGACCCGGCGGTCTGGAGCAGTATACGAAGAACAGTCAGCACCAGGGCAGGGGCCTTTCGGATCCCGGCAAGGCTAGGAGTCGCCATAATTTGCCAAATCTGTCAGTGAAGGGGACGTCTGTCTCCTAACAACCAAGTCCCGATTGAAGGCAACAGTCCAACCGTAACGGAGAGACACCGCCACCGCCAGGGCACCAGTTTCTCAGGGCCAGCGCCTGCGGGCAAAGTAGGGCTCCTCCGGCCCATATCCAAGCCGGGGAGCGGGTTACCGGTGGGAACCCATCGCAACCATCATCATCTTAGGTGCAGGAAAGGGGACCGTCACCGTCAACTACTGGGGAAAAGCAAGTGCAGCTGTCCGTGGGAACCGTCTTTCCAGCCGTGTGTTTTACCGAAAACTGTGTCAACGTCTCAGGCTGAGTGAGTACCACAGTGTCGCAAGGCACAGCGCTGCCCCCGCGTCCCTGCGCCCACCAAGCCCTGCATCTCCCACCTCATCACTGGGCCCCGGGATCACCAACCCCTACCCACGGAGGGGCAACACAACAACTGGCTGCTCCATACCATCCCTCCCGGGATCCCCATACAGAGCAGCGGTGGTGTCAACAAATCACCACAACCGTGGGTGGCGTCACGGACAATAAACAATCCCCACACCCAAAAACCCCCTTTCACTCACGGGCGAGGAGCGTCGCTAGAGTCCCCGGGATCCGGCCCATCGCTCGAGCCACCGAGCAGCAGCAGGCCGCAGCAGCCGCGGCAGCCGGACCCGAGCAGCAGTGGGAGAGCGTGGCGTCCCCTCCTCTGCCCGCGACAACTTGGCGTCACAAACAGGATCTTACCGCTCTGCCGTCTGGTAGAGGTGCGCCTTGTGACCGCCGGAAAAATTTCAGAAGTCGCCATCTTTGGCGCGAAAAGTTCCCGCTCGAGCGTCTTCTCGAGTAGCAGAGGCGCGAAAGCCAAAAACCCCGCCCCAATAGAGGAGGGGCCGAAAAGAAGCTAAGGGGGACGCGATGGCGGCTGGCTGCATGTGAGCGCAGCTATAAAAGCAGGGACGCCAGGACTCTGCAGACATCTTGTTCCTGGGAAAAGCCGCCAGCAGCATGTGGATGCCGTCCCGCGACACCGTAGCCCCCGCGCCTGGAACCGCAGCGTGGGTGGAGATCCGGACCGCGCAGCTCTACCAACGGCTGCAGGTCAGGATGCAGCTCCTCATGGAGGAGTGGGAGACTGACATGGCGGACGTTATAGCAGCCGTGCGGAGACGCGAGGAGGAAGCGGAGGAAGGGAGGGTGAGTGACCCACGCCCCGATGCCCTTGAAGGGCCGGTCATCGCGGCTGCGGGACCCGGTCCAAGCCCTCTCCCCCCGCTGCCTCCCTCGCCACTCGTCTCGGAAGCCGTGACCCCGCCACTAGGCCCGCTACCACCGCAACCAGTAGCAATACCTAGCATGCCCGCCCAGGCGGGCCGACCTGTAGCCGGAGCCCGTAGTCGACCGGAGGTGTTGCCCTGGAAGGCTCCGAAAACCGCACCGGAGGCGTCTCCAGAGAAAGTCCCCGAGCCGGAGTTGATGAACCGTTCCGAGCCGGAGGCCCAGCTGCGGAAAGCCCCTGTGCCCATCCCCCACACCTCGGCTGAAGTAGCGCCGGGTTGTTGCTGCAAGGCGGCGCCCAAGGCCAAGACGCCGCGGGACTTGCTGCCCAGATCCCTGACAGTGGGCAACGTCCAGAATGTCCCGCGGGGCCCGACCCGTGCGCCGGAGCTCGCAGCAGTGCCGTATTGGGACAGGGAGCCGGTACCGCTGGGCCTGGAGATCGGTGAGAGGGAGAGGAAGAAGGCGGAGCTGGTGGCCCGAGCAATTAGAGAGAAAGAGAGCCTCCGTCAAGCAACATTCCGTGTCCGGGGCCCGCTGTACGAAGGGCAGGTGAGGCGGTTTGATGTCCGCCGGGGCTATGGGTTTATATATGAACCGGGCCTGGAGGCCGAAGTGTTTGTAGCCCGGCGGGATGTGAATGCCCACCTGCCTGAGGAGCATCCCGGCCGTAACCTAATGCCGGGTGACATTGTGCAGTACACCCGGCACTGTGGGGAGAGGGGGTGGTTTGCGCTGGACGCTAAGCTAAGGGGCAGCCAGGAGTCCCGAGTGAGCGCCGCGCCCCCTCCCTCAGGTGATGTTGAGGACTCGGAGTAAGGGCAGCGGATGCCCGTTGCAGCCGTCCCCGTTGGGACCACCACTGAGTTTATGTTTGAAAGTTTAAAAATGAGAATGATTACCGAAGCTTCACCTGATTAACCGTGATTGTGAGAAAACCGGCCGTTGCCGGCACCGTTGTCCCCGTGGGGACCGTTTAAAAAGTTTGCATGGAGAACTTTCCATGGACAAGCCCGTGAACTTGCAGGGCAACCACAGACGTTAGTGGCTTGTAAATAAGTTGTTTTACCGTTACCGTTTCCGCAGTTGCCGCCTCCGGAGAGGCAGGTTAGAGGGAGGGCCCTCAGCAGAGCAGGCTGGGGCCCAGCCACCACAGGAACCGGTGGCTACCCTCTGGAGGGGAAGGACAGATCCCGATCGGGTAACTTGTGCTGGACTTGGGTCAAGGGGTGCTGCCTGGGTTTTAGGGGCAGCATCAGGGCCAGGTTGCTTAGGTGGGAGAGAGCGGAGACCGTAACCGTAAACCGTTTGCAACGTTTAAGAAATGTGCCTCCCGATGTGGGATGATGTCATGAATTGTTATGTTACCGTTTTACCCTTTTTATATATTTTTCAGAAAACAAAACCGGTGTTGGACGGGCAGCCCGCGGACGGTCTGCATTTTGCTAAGGGGGAATGTGACGCCCTGGGCAAGCCAGGGGTCACAGGTCATCACACCACCACACCCTACACCCCAGTTAGGAACACCAAGGCTACCAAAATCCTTGTTGCCTTCCTCCAGGGGCTGATGTTCACACTAGGGGGTGGGCCAGGCGGTTGGCTCCGCCCACCGAGGAGTACACAGCCCTGGAGGCGGGAAGAACCAGGCAGTGGAGTTAGTGGAGTGGAAGTAGAAGGAAGTAGTAGTGGAGCTAACGAGAAAAGCTGAAGTGACAGAAAAGTGACAGTAGTAAAGCCTGAAGTTGGTCCGGGTGTGTGCCCCGGACTGTGACAGCAAGGTCAGCAGACGGCGGTGATAGTCCGCAGGGGTGACTGCTCGGAGGTTGCTGGAAGGACCGCGGACGGGTAGTGACCCGGCGGTCTGGAGCAGTATACGAAGAACAGTCAGCACCAGGGCAGGGGCCTTTCGGATCCCGGCAAGGCTAGGAGTCGCCATAATTTGCCAAATCCGTCAGTGAAAGGGACGTATGTCTCCTAACAACCAAGTCCCGATTGAAGGCAACAGTCCAACCGTAACGGAGAGACACCGCCACCGCCAGGGCACCAGTTTCTCAGGGCCAGCCCCTGCGGGTAAAGTAGGGCTCCTCCGGCCCATATCCAAGCCGGGGAGCGGGTTACTGGTGGGAACCCATCGCAACCATCATCATCTTAGGTGCAGGACAAAGGGACCGTCACCGTCAACTACTGGGGAAAAGCAAGTGCAGCCGTCCGTGGGAACCGTCTTTCCAGCCGTGTGTTTTACCGAAAACTGTGTCAACGTCTCAGGCTGAGTGAGTACCACAGTGCGGCAAGGCACAGCGCTGCCCCCGCGTCCCTGCGCCCACCAAGCCCTGCATCTCCCACCTCATCACTGGGCCCCGGGATCACCAATCCCTACCCACGGAGGGGCAACACAACAACTGGCTGCTCCATAACATCCCTCCCGGGATCCCCATACAGAGCAGCGGTGGTGTCAACAAATCACCACAACTGTGGGTGGCGTCACGGACAATAAACAATCCCCACACCCAAAAACCCCCTTTCACTCACGGGCGAGGAGCGTCGCTAGAGTCCCCGGGATCCGGCCCATCGCTCGAGCCACCGAGCAGCAGCAGGCCGCAGCAGCTGCGTCAGCCGGACCCGAGCAGCAGTGGGAGAGCGCGGCGTCCCCCCCTCCGCCCGCGACAATACCACCAAAACACGACCAAAACTCTAGTTCTCCATTCCACACTGGGCATATAGGGTTAACCATGTAAGGGGATGGTCACCATGGGAACGAGTCCCTGGGTTTAGCCAGCCTGGTGGGAGGGGTCAGCAGTCAGTCTGTAGTCAGTCGAGGGAGGGTAGCACACAGAAGAGGTGTGCGGACATGCCTGAGCTGGGTCCGTGTAATAACGGTGACCCGGGGGCACAGGAGAGAGGTTGCTAGGACGGGTACCGGAGACATCGCTGGGACCGGAGCACAAACGGGGCACAGGGCCCTAGGTAAAGCGTCAGTTTCAAACGGTTTGATAAATACCTGCCCGGTGAGGACACCTTCACGGACTTTACCGAACCAAATAATCAAGGGGCATCAGCAGTATACTAGAATCGGGGTTCGGACACTTACCTCCCCACAGGGTCCGCACTGCCCGCCGTACGGAGAAGACTGTACTGTACCCAAAAAGGGACAGTCGGGGCCCCCAAATGCTCCACGCTACGGGGATCCAAACAACTGAGAGTGCCAGGGACAGAGCAGCATAGCAGCCTGGGTCACTACATTGGCACTAGTCCTTCAAGGGACCTGAACCAGCAACCTCTGGGTCCACAGTGAGTAGAGACTGTTAAAGACAACCCGGTGTGGTCTCTGTTTTTGCCCCGTTACATCTCCCAGGCACAGCCCTACCTGTGGAGGGCCTAACACCATTGCTGCAATCACCACCAGCCCTGGGAGTACCCACATTCAGCAGAAGCAGTTCTCCATCCTTAACCGCAACCCGCAGGTGATAATGTTAAGGTGAACTCTTAACCAGAGATCACTAGTTGCCTACTGCCTGGCCGAATTGATATGGGCCAAGTGCATGCATAAAAGAATTCACACCAGACACAGTCGGATATGAAGTCTCTTCTTGGTCACAGTAGAAAATGGCACCAAACAGACAGAGGAGACTCATGCATCCTCTTGATATAGGCTAGGGGCGTACACAAGTTCAGATATGCCCATTTAGTGGAACAGTTCATGGGCTACCGAATGGGGAGATCCGTGTTGCTGTTGATGGGCAGGTCTGACTCCAGGGGATGAAACCATGTCGATGGGAGGGACGTCATCTGGTGCATCCATGCTGATGGTTTGGTCTGTGATGTCTTCTAGCTTGACCAGGGGTCTTCTTTCATCTGGACATTCCTTGCATTCCAAGCAAGGTGTGGATAACAGGAAATGGTGGCCATCTTTATATCTGTGTCATGTATATGATCTGAAACCTGAATTATGTAAGGCAAATCGACATATTTCCCACAATGCTCTATGTCCAGAGGTTAATTAAGTATTTCATTTTATGGCTCTCCTCAACAGCATCACATGACAAAAACTCTTATCTCCCCCTGTAAATACTCCCATTACAAAAGGGGCCCAGGGCACAGAACCGGGCAACGGCCACCAAAGTGACATTCCCAATTACAAGTACTGCCCAGGACCGAGTACCCCCTTCCCTGGGCGACACAGTGTAATACCCGTGACACATACGTGACCACTGCAGTCAATCAATCATCATCTTAGTACATGTGTAAATAATGAAATTGTCTTGATTCCAGTTTTGGCAATAAAATATTTGCTGCCTAATTTGGGGTTTTGTAGCCTACAATTTCTCCTACATACAGCCTCGCTGTAACCCATAATGCAGAATGAAAGCAATTTGCATCTTTATTGATTTGCAAACGCATAATTCAAGGTTATTATAAAGCGCATTTCCTATAAATGAAGAATGAAGGAAACGGGGTTAATCTCGGCATCGTGAGTATTGCACCTATCTGCTCAGTCTTTAGCACTCAGCTTGATGAGTTCTAGTTACCAGGCAACCAACGCCTACATGAACTCACCACGCGGTGCAACAAGGACAGCATGAGCAAACGGAAACTGGGCCTTATAACAAATAAATAAAAATATTAGGACTAGCAATCATTTTACCTAGGGGGATAATGATGGCTATTACAGTGACACATTCAATGTTTTTATAAAGTGCTCTGCTCCTGTATTACAAAGTAATTCTTCATTTACAATGTGTAGATTGTAAAAGGCTGGCTGATTGTGTGCAGAATGATTGTGTCCAGCAGTGAAGTGGTTATATGAGGGTAGAGCCGAGAACAGATCCCGTAAAGGAGACTAAAATCCAGGTCACTTCACTACTGCTTAAAGCCCCTGGGGGAATGCTATGCATTAGTCACGTGTATGGGGTCTCCAGATGTAAATCATGGATGCAGTATTTTTATACTAGGACCTAGATTCATTAAATAAAATAACATGACCTAGAAAACTGGAACTAATGACAGCCTGCATTTAGTTAATGCCTACAAAGTAATTTGACATCCTGTACATTCTCTATTTACTGATAGTGTAATAACCATCGATAGAGGATGAGACCGTTAACATTAAGTTCAGACATGAGGGAACCGAAAAAGTGTGACAAAAGGCCAAAATTAGTTCATCCACCTGCACATACAGTGCCTTGCGAAAGTATTCGGCTCCCTTCAATTTTTTAACCTTTTCCCACATTTCAGGCTTCAATCATAAAGATAAAATTTTTAATGTTATGGTGAAGAATGAACAACAAGTGGGACACAATTGTGACGTTGAACAACATTTATTGCTTATGTGACGCCCTGGGCAAGCCAGGGGTCACAGGTCATAACACCACCACACCCTACACCCCAGTTAGGAACACGAAGGCTAACCAAAAATCCTTGTTGCCTTCCTCCAGGGGCTGATGTCCACACCAGGGGGTGGGCCAGGCGGTTGGCTCCGCCCACCGAGGAGTTCACAGCCCTGGAGGCGGGAAAACCAGGCAGATCAAGCTAGGGGAGTGAAGTAGGAGGAAGTGGTAGAGGAGCTTGAGAGAGGAGTTAAAGTGGAAGACTAAGTGAGAGTAGTGACAGAAAAAGGAACAGTTAAGCAGGCCTGAAGCTGGTCCGGGTGTGTGCCCCGGACTGAGAGACAGCAAGGTCAGCAGACGGCGGTGACTGTCTGCAGGGGTGACTGCTTGGAGGTTGCTGGAAGGACCGCGGACGGGTGGTGGCCCGGCGGTACCGGAGCGGTATACGAAGAGCAGTCAGCACCAGTGGCAGGGGCCTTTTGGATCCCGGCAAGGCTAGGAGTCGCCGTGAATTTGCCAAATCCGTTAGTGAAGGGGACCTCTGGGTCTCCCAACAAGCAAGTCCCGATTGAAGGCAACAGTCCAACCGTTACGGAGAGACACTGCCACCGCCAGGGCACCAGTTTCTCAGGGCCAGCGCCTGCGGGCAAAGTAGGGCTCCTCCGGCCCATATCCACCAAGCCCTGCATCACCCACCTCATCACTGGGCCCCGGGACACCAACCCCCTACCCACGGAGGGGAGGACTAACATCTAGCTGCTCCATACCATCACTCCCGGGATCCCCATACAGAGCAGCGGTGGTGTCAACAAATCACCACAATCGTGGGTGGCGTCACAGACAATAAACTATCCCAAAACCCAATCCCCTTTCACTCACGGGCGAGGAGCGCCGCTCGAGTCCCCGGGATCCGGCCCATCGCTCGAGCCACCGAGCAGCAGCAGCAGGCCGCAGCAACCGCAGCGGCAGCCGGACCCGAGCAGTGGGAGAGCGCGGCGTCCCCTCCTCCGCCCGCGACAACTTGGCGTCACGAACAGGATCTTACCGCTCTGCCGTTGGGTAGAGGTGCGCCTTGTGACCGCCGGAGGTATCCGGCCGGAAAATTTCAGAAGTCGCCATCTTTGTCGCGAAAAGTTCCCGCTCGAGCGTCTTCTCGAGTAGTAGAGGCGCGAAGGCCAAAACCCCGCCCCGATAGAGGAGGGGCCGGAAAGAAGCTGAAGGAGACGGAATGGCGGCTAGCTGCATGTGAGCGCGGCTATAAAAGCAGAGACGCCAGGACTCTGCAGCAATACTGGGTTCCTGGAAGGCACGATTGCCAAGATGTACAACCCAACTCCCAACGAGGAAGCCCCCATGCCCGGCACGGCAACGTGGTTGAGGGACCAGACCGTCCCGCTGAGTAACCGCCTGCAGGCCCACATGCAACTCCTCCTGGAGGAGTGGGAGACCGACATGGCGGACGTGGTGGCTGCTATGCGGAGACGCGAGGTGGAAGAGGATTTGGAGGAGCGGGTAAGAGACCCACGCCCCTATATTCCCGAGGGATCGGCCATTGAAGCTGAGGGGCCCGGCCTGCCTCCGCTCACCCTGCCTCTCGCCCCGCTACCCGCGTTAGCTGCTGCCGCCCCACCACTAGGCCCGCTACCTGCCCAACCGGTAGCGATACCCTGCCAATCCGCCCCGGCGGACCAACCGGCTGCAGACACTCAGGACGTTCCCGAATCGTTCCCGGGGGAACCGCTGGAACCGCGGCCCTGTAATGAAAATGTGCCAGAAGCTCCGGCAGTGATTGTGCCAGACCCCGAGCCCGGGACCGTGGCATGGATGAAGGCCCGGGTGATTCAATTCCACCAACGTCAGCAGGATCAGATCTTCAGGATGATGGAGCAGTGGACCAACGAGGTGAAGATGCTGATTGCAACCGCCCCAATGTACGGGGGAGAATAGATGTAACAGAGTCGACTGGTGACCCACGTCCCTATGTCCTACCAGGACCGGCCGCTGCGGCTGAGGGGCCCGGCCTAGTTTCGGCCTATGCATCACCCTTGCCGTTACTTATGGGGCGCCTCAGTGTGAACTCGCCTGATCTGTTGCTCCGTGCTACCGCAGAAGGGTCTGAAGTGCTAGATGCTGGAAGCCAGGAGGTTGCGGCAGCTGGCGGTAACCCGCCTGACGCAGGAACAAGAGATGCTGACTCCGGCCCCAGCCCCGGGTCCGCTGCTGAGTTTGAAGAGGCAAGTGAGCGTTCCCGCTATGTAGGAGACCCCGTGGTTTTCCATACATCGCGTACCGGTGGAAATGGGTACCGGGTACCCCTGTCACAGCAGGCATGTCAGTGCATGTTTGATATGCTGGTGGCGGAGGATGGGTCCACCTCAGCAGAAGAATCTGAGTAAGGCAGCGGAGCACCGTTGCACCGTCCCCGTTGGGACCACAAGAAAACAGGTGTGTTTTAAGTGTGTTTGAAAAAGTTTTGCAAAAATGAGAATGATAACCGAAGATTTACCTGATTGTCTACCGTGATTGGAAACCGGCCGTTACCGACACCGTTGTCCGCGTGGGGACCGCTTGAAAAGTTATTTGCATAGGAACTCCTATGGACAAGCCCGTGAACTTGCAGGGCAACCACAAACGTTAAGTGGGTTGTAAATAAATATGTTGTTGCAGCTACCGTAACCGCCTCCGGAGAGGCAGGTTGGAGGGAGGGCCCGCAGTGGAGCAGGCTGGGGCCCAGCCACCACAGGAACCGGTGGCTACCCTCTGGAGGGGAAGGACAGATCCCGCTCGGGTAACTTGTGCTGGACTGGGGTCAAGGGGTGCTGCCTGGGTTTTAGGGGCAGCATCAGGGCCAGGTTACTTGGGTGGGAGAGAGCGGCAGTAGCAACCGTTTTAATGTTACCGTTTTGCAACGTTTAAGTACCGAACCTCCCGATGTGGGATGATGTCATAAGTTGTATTATGTTTACCTTTTTATATATTTACAGAAAATAAAACCGGTGTTGGACGGGCAGCCCGTGGACGGTCTGCATTTTGCTAAGGGGGAATGTGACGCCCTGGGCAAGCCAGGGGTCACAGGTCATAACACCACCACACCCTACACCCCAGTTAGGAACACCAAGGCTAACCAAAAATCCTTGTTGCCTTCCTCCAGGGGCTGATGTCCACACCAGGGGGTGGGCCAGGCGGTTGGCTCCACCCACCAAGGAGTTCACAGCCCTGGAGGCGGGAAAACCAGGCAGATCAAGCTAGGGGAGTGAAGTAGGAGGAAGTGGTAGAGGAGCTTGAGAGAGGAGTTAAAGTGGAAGACTAAGTGAGAGTAGTGACAGAAAAAAGGAACAGTTAAGCAAGCCTGAAGCTGGTCCGGGTGTGTGCCCCTGAATGAGAGACAGCAAAGTCAACAGACGGCGGTGACTGTCTGCAGGGGTGACTGCTTGGAGGTTGCTGGAAGGACCGCGGACGGGTGGTGGCCCGGCGGTACCGGAGCGGTATACGAAGAGCAGTCAGCACCAGTGGCAGGGGCCTTTCGGATCCCGGCAAGGCTAGGAGTCGCCGTGAATTTGCCAAATCCGTTAGTGAAGGGGACCTCTGGGTCTCCCAACAAGCAAGTCCCGATTGAAGGCAACAGTCCAACCGTTACGGAGAGACACCGCCACCGCCAGGGCACCAGTTTCTCAGGGCCAGCGCCTGCGGGCAAAGTAGGGCTCCTCCGGCCCATATCCAAGCCGGGGAGCGGGTTACCGGTGGGAACCCATCGAAACCATCATCATCTTAGGTGCAGGAAAAGGGACCGTCACCGTCAACTACTGGGGAAAAGCAAGTGCAGCCGTCCGTGGGAACCGTCTTTCCAGCCGTGTGTTTTACCGAGAACTGTGTCATCGTCTCAGGTTGAGTGAGTACCACAGTGCCGCAAGGCACAGCGCTGCCCCCGCGTCCCTGCACCCCACCAAGCCCTGCATCACCCACCTCATCACTGGGCCCCGGGACACCAACCCCCTACCCACGGAGGGGAGGACTAACATCTAGCTGCTCCATACCATCACTCCCGGGATCCCCATACAGAGCAGCGGTGGTGTCAACAAGTCACCACAACCGTGGGTGGCGTCACAGACAATAAACTATCCCAAAACCCAATCCCCTTTCACTCACGGGCGAGCAGCGCCGCTCGAGTCCCCGGGATCCGGCCCATCGCTCGAGCCACCGAGTAGCAGCAGCCGCAGCGGCAGCCAGACCCGAGCAGTAAGAGAGCGTGGCGTCCCCTCCTCCGCCCGCGACAACTTGGCGTCACGAACAGGATCTTACCGCTCTGCCGTTGGGTAGAGGTGCGCCTTGTGACCGCCGGAGGTATCCGGCCGGAAAATTTCAGAAGTCGCCATCTTTGTCGCGAAAAGTTCCCGCTCGAGCGTCTTCTCGAGTAGTAGAGGCGCGAAGGCCAAAACCCCGCCCCGATAGAGGAGGGGCCGGAAAGAGGCTGAAGGAGACGGAATGGCGGCTAGCTGCATGTGAGCGCGGCTATAAAAGCAGAGACGCCAGGACTCTGCAGCAATACTGGGTTCCTGGAAGGCACGATTGCCAAGATGTACAACCCAACTCCCAATGAGGAAGTCCCCGTGCCCGGCACGGTGACGTGGTTGAGGGACCGGACCGTCCCGCTGAGTAACCGCCTGCAGGCCCACATGCAACTCCTCCTGGAGGAGTGGGAGACCGACATGGCGGATGTGGTGGCTGCTATGCGGAGACGCCAGGTGGAAGAGGATTTGGAGGAGCGGGTAAGAGACCCACGCCCCTGTATTCCCGAGGGATCGGCCATTGAAGCTGAGGGGCCCGGCCTGCCTCCGCTCACCCTGCCTCTCGCCCCGCTACCCGCGTTAGCTGCTGCCGCCCCACCACTAGGCCCGCTACCTGCCCAACCGGTAGCGATACCCTGCCAATCCGCCCCGGCGGACCAACCGGCTGCAGACACTCAGGACGTTCCCGAATCGTTCCCGGGGGAACCACTGGAACCGCGGCCCTGTAATGAAAATGTGCCAGAAGCTCCGGCAGTGATTGTGCCAGACCCCGAGCCCGGGACCGTGGCATGGATGAAGGCCCGGGTGATTCAATTCCACCAACGTCAGCAGGATCAGATCTTCAGGATGAAGGAGCAGTGGACCAACGAGGTGGAGATGCTGATTGCAACCGCCCCAATGTACGGGGGGGAATAGATGTAACAGAGTCGACTGGTGACCCACGTCCCTATGTCCTACCAGGACCGGCCGCTGTGGCTGAGGGGCCCGGCCTAGTTTCGGCCTATGCATCACCCTTGCCGTTACTTATGGGGCGCCTCAGTGTGAACTCGCCTGATCTGTTGCTCCGTGCTACCGCAGAAGGGTCTGAAGTGCTAGATGCTGGAAGCCAGGAGGTTGCGGCAGCTGGCGGTAACCTGCCTGACGCAGGAACAAGAGATGCTGACTCCGGCCCCAGCCCCGGGTCCGCTGCTGAGTTTGAAGAGGCAAGTGAGCGTTCCCGCTATGTAGGAGACCCCGTGGTTTTCCATACCCCGCGTACCGGTGGAAATGGGTACCGGGTACCCCTGTCACAGCAGGCATGTCAGTGCATGTTTGATATGCTGGTGGCGGAGGATGGGTCCACCTCAGCAGAAGAATCTGAGTAACGCAGCGGAGCACCGTTGCACCGTCCCCGTTGGGACCACAAGAAAACAGGTGTGTTTTAAGTGTGTTTGAAAAAGTTTTGCAAAAATGAGAATGATAACCGAAGATTTACCTGATTGTCTACCGTGATTGGAAACCGGCCGTTGCCGGCACCGTTGTCCCCGTGGGGACCGCTTGAAAAGTTGTTTGCATAGGAACTCCTATGGACAAGCCCGTGAACTTGCAGGGCAACCACAAACGTTAAGTGGGTTGTAAATAAATATGTTGTTGCAGCTACCGTAACCGCCTCCGGAGAGGCAGGTTGGAGGGAGGGCCCGCAGTGGAGCAGGCTGGGGCCCAGCCACCACAGGAACCGGTGGCTACCCTCTGGAGGGGAAGGACAGATCCCGCTCGGGTAACTTGTGCTGGACTGGGGTCAAGGGGTGCTGCCTGGGTTTTAGGGGCAGCATCAGGGCCAGGTTACTTGGGTGGGAGAGAACGGCAGTAGCAACCGTTTTAATGTTACCGTTTTGCAATGTTTAAGTACCGAACCTCCCGATGTGGGATGATGTCATAAGTTGTATTATGTTTACCTTTTTATATATTTACAGAAAATAAAACCGGTGTTGGACGGGCAGCCCGCGGACGGTCTGCATTTTGCTAAGGGGGAATGTGACGCCCTGGGCAAGCCAGGGGTCACAGGTCATAACACCACCACACCCTACACCCCAGTTAGGAACACCAAGGCTAACCACAAATCCTTGTTGCCTTCCTCCAGGGGCTGATGTCCACACCAGGGGGTGGGCCAGGCGGTTGGCTCCGCCCACCGAGGAGTTCACAGCCCTGGAGGCGGGAAAACCAGGCAGATCAATCTAGGGGAGTGAAGTAGGAGGAAGTGGTAGAGGAGCTTGAGAGAGGAGTTAAAGTGGAAGACTAAGTGAGAGTAGTGACAGAAAAAGGAACAGTTAAGCAAGCCTGAAGCTGGTCCGGGTGTGTGCCCCGGACTGAGAGACAGCAAGGTCAGCAGACGGCGGTGACTGTCTGCAGGGGTGACTGCTTGGAGGTTGCTGGAAGGACCGCGGACGGGTGGTGGCCCGGCGGTACCGGAGCGGTATACGAAGAGCAGTCAGCACCAGTGGCAGGGGCCTTTTGGATCCCGGCAAGGCTAGGAGTCGCCGTGAATTTGCCAAATCCGTTAGTGAAGGGGACCTCTGGGTCTCCCAACAAGCAAGTCCCGATTGAAGGCAACAGTCCAACCGTTACGGAGAGACACCGCCACCGCCAGGGCACCAGTTTCTCAGGGCCAGCGCCTGCGGGCAAAGTAGGGCTCCTCCGGCCCATATCCAAGCTGAGGAGCGGGTTACCGGTGGGAACCCATCGAAACCATCATCATCTTAGGTGCAGGAAAAGGGACCGTCACCGTCAACTACTGGGGAAAAGCAAGTGCAGCCGTCCGTGGGAACCGTCTTTCCAGCCGTGTGTTTTACCGAGAACTGTGTCATCGTCTCAGGCTGAGTGAGTACCACAGTGCCGCAAGGCACAGTGCTGCCCCCGCGTCGCTGCACCCCACCAAGCCCTGCATCACCCACCTCATCACTGGGCCCCGGGACACCAACCCCCTACCCACGGAGGGGAGGACTAACATCTAGCTGCTCCATACTATCACTCCCGGGATCCCCATACAGAGCAGCGGTGGTGTCAACAAATCACCACAACCGTGGGTGGCGTCACGGAAAATAAACTATCCCAAAACCCAATCCCCTTTCACTCACGGACGAGGAGCGCCGCTCGAGTCCCCGGGATCCGGCCCATCGCTCGAGCCACCGAGCAGCAGCAGCAGGCCGCAGCAGCCGCAGCGGCAGCCGGACCCGAGCAGTGGGAGAGCGCGGCGTCCCCTCCTCCGCCCGCGACACTTATTTTCAACTTTTTAAAAAAATAAATAACTTAAAAGTGGGGTGTGCAATATTATTCATCCCCTTTACTTTCAGTGCAGCAAACTCACTCCAGAAATTCATTGAAGATCTCTGAATGATCCAATGTTGTCCTAAATGACTGATGATAATTAATATAAGCGACCTGTGAGTAATCAAGTCTCCTTATAAATGCACCTGTTCTGTGATAGTCTCAGTGTTCTGTTTAACACTAGAACCACTGGACTCGTGACACCTATATAGAAATACATGGTGCAAAGTAGTCAAAATGACTACCTCAGTAGTTCTAGTGTTAAAGTGTAGAGAGCATCATGAAGACCAAGGAACACAACAGCAGGTCCGTGATACTGTTGTGGAAAAGTTTAAAGCCAGATTTGGTTACAAAAAGATTTTCAAAACTTTAAAAATCTCAAGGAGCACTGTGCAAGCGATCATATTGAAATGGATGGAGTATCATACCACTGCAAATCTACCAAGACCCAGCCGTCCATCCAAACTTTCATCTCAAACAAGGAAAAGACTGATCAGAGATGCAGCCAAGAGGCCCATGATCACTCTGGATGAACTGCAAAGATCTACAGCTGAGGTGGGAGAGTATGTTCATAGGACAACAATCAGTCATACACTGCACAAATCTGGCCTTTATGGAAGAGTGGCAAGAAGAAAGCCATTTCTCAAAGATATCCATAAAAAGTTTTGTTTAAAGTTCGCCACAAGCCACCTGGGAGACAGATGAAACCAAAATCGAACTTTTTGGGCACAACGCCAAACGATATGTTTGGTGTAAAAGCAACACAGCTCATCACACTGAACACACCATCCCCACTGTCAAACATGGTGGTGGCAGTATCATGGTTTGGGCCTGCTTTTCTTCAGCAGGGACAGGGAAGATGGTTAAAATTGATGGGAAGTTGGATGGAGCCAAATACGGGACCATTCTTGAAGAAAACCTGTTGGAGTCTGCCAAAGACCTGAGACTGTGACATAGATTCGTCTTCCAACAAGACAATGATCCCAAACATAAAGCAAAATCTACAATGGAATGGTTCACAAATAAACGTATCCAGGTGTTAGAATGGCCAAGTCAAAGTCCAGGCCTTAATCCAATCGACTCAGCTTGAGCTATGCGCAAAGGAAGATTGGGCAAGAATTTCAATCTCTCGATGAGCAAAACTGATAGACATGTCGCGGGCGGAGGAGGGGACGCTGCGCTCTCCCACTGCCCTGGTCCGGCTGCTGCTGCTTCTGCTGTTCGGTGGTGGCTCGAGCGGTGGGCCGGATCCCGGGGACTCGAGCGGCGTTCCCCGCCCGTGAGTGAAAAGGGGGAATTGATTGTGGGGATTTGATATTGTCCGTGATGCCACCCACGGTTGTGGTAAGGTTGGTGATACCACCGCTGCTCTCGACGGGGATCCCAGGAGCGATGGCAGGGAGCAGCCTGGATGTTAGTTCTCCCCTCCGTGGGTAGGGGATTGGTTGTCCCGGGGCCTGGTGATGGGGTAAGGATGGATGGCAGGCGGGTTACGGGGCCTGGCGAGGTGCAGGGTCGCTGGGGCAGCGCTGTGCCGCACGGCACGGTGGTACTCACTCAGCCAATGATGTACACAGAGTCTCCGGTAAAACAAGCGGCTGGATGGACAGGTCCCACAGACGGCTGCGGTGTTTCTCCTCCCGGCAGGTTGGTAATGTAAGTCCTTTCCTGCACCTTCCGTACGCTCCTCCTGCGCTCCAGTTTCCAGCTGGCTCCCCGGTTCAGTACCGGTGGGCCACCGCCCAGCCCCGGCTACCTACGGTTCCACCAGACTGTCTTCCCGGCTCTCGTAGATGGCCACTACCGTCTGCCTGACTGCTACACGAGGGCCCTAGGCTCCAACCTAGGCCCCAGTCTGCGTCTGCCTCTATGCAGACCTCCTCTCTCTTCCTCTGCCTGGACTTGTCTGGGCTTGTTTCCTGCCTCACGCCAACTAAACTCCTTGGTGGGCGTGCCCATCTGCCTGACTCCGCCCACCTGGTGTGTCTGTCTGAACCTGAGGAAGAAATCAGGTCTCACTGGGGATGACTGCTGTGAACTGCTGAGGGTGGGGGTGTGTGTGTGTGTTGTTACCTGTGGCCCCTGGCTTGTCCAGGGCGCCACAGACACATACCCCAAGTGACTTGCAGCTATAACCGCAGCAAAAGGTGGCGCTACAAAGTATTAATTTAAAGGGGACTAATAATATTGCACCCCCCAATTTTCAGTTATTTATTTTTTTAAAAAGTTTAAAATAAGCAATAAATTTAGTTCAATTTCACAATTGTGTCCCACTTGTTGTTGATTCTTCACCATAACATTAACATTTTTATTTTTATGTTTGAAGCCTGAAATGTGGGAAAAGGTTAAAAAATTGAAGGCGGCCGAATACTTTCGCAAGGCACTGTATATAGCAAGAATTACCTTTCTCCACCACCCAAAAAAGATCTCAGCAAAAAGGTATATATAAAAATGAATAGCGAGGGATTAAAAAAATGACAAAATACACAGACTGATGAAAGAAATGGTGTGTGAGACAAAAAATTGATTTATATTCGTGACGAAGCATCTATGAAATGCGTCGGGTTAATGGTGGGTGACCCATTGTACTGCTTTCATACTCCCTTAGGCATTTGTGGAATCTGCTGCTCATCAGAGTTATCTTACTTTGTCTAGTGTGATCGTTACTATTTACTCTCCTTTTTATTTTGACTTATTATTTTTGTTGCCATTTTTTGGCTTGATAATATATGCACTTTTTTCGTGGTTCCCTAGCCTTATATTACATTATTCAAATATCTGTATCTGAGATATATGTACATATATATTTTTTTTGCTTACCTACGAGGGACTGCTGATAAATCTTTGGCTTTGTGATCTTTTTTTGTTTCTATGGTAATGAATGCTATATCACATGAAAGCCTTATGTGTCTAATATATGTTTTCAAAATGTTGTGTTTGTTGCTTATGGCAACAGTGTTCTGCGCACTCCTCCCGAAACGGCCGTCGGAGGCTCCCTCCTGGACTGGCTTCCTTGAACCACTTACATCTTGGGTAAATTCTTAATCCTAAACTCAATACATAATCTATGGAACTGATGGGTACTAAGGATTACGACACTCCCTATGCCTGATGTCACTGCCTGCCATACGTACGCATCTAATTTATGAGCCTACCCATGCTAATCTTATCTATGGTACTGCCACTTACTTATATATTGTTTACTATTGTTAAACATCTTTGCATCCAGGTGACCCTTTTCACATCTCGGGTACTGGCTACCTGGAACTATTTTTAATGCATTGGTGTATATATATATATATATATATATATATATATATATATATATATATATACTATTTTTGGTAATTATATAATAAGTGTATTAAATTTATCCTTGGCATTTTTTATATATATTGGCCTTTGTTGATTGCAGCACATCTTATCATACATTTTTCATGTTAATGTTATCTATGCAATAGATGGTATTGTACTATAAAAAACCTCGGTTGATAGTGATACATTAAGCACTGAGGCACTTTATTAATAATAATCTTTTGTATGATATGCATTATTGGTGATTTTGTGGTTCAAGAGACCCTTGTGGACGTTTCCAATCCCATGCTACTTTGTCCTATTTACTACTTTTTGATAAAATTTATGAAATAATAAAATTATTTCTAATTGCACGTAATTGCTCCTTACCTTGTTTTTGTTAACCTGCTTTTGGAGTGTGCTGTCTCTAGACCATTCTGGGGGGCCTACTTATGCCCTCGCTTAGTATGACCTTTTTGAGACTCTAAAGCGAGACCATGTGGCTTTTTGTTTGGATAGTGTTCTACGCACGCGGGAAAACAAAATGGTGCAGTGTAATGTGATATTAACAGCAACTGAAAGCAGAAGGAGGAGTGATAAAATGCTTGTTTCTGCAAGGAAAGTCCGCAAAGGATATTCATGGTGATATGTCGCAAACATTGGGGGATCAATGCTCTTCATATTCCACAGTTAAGAACTAGGTTGCAAAATTTAAAACTGTCCATTTCAGCACCAATAATGAGGAATGTCCCGAGAGTGGTTGTTGTTCCGGAGATCATCGATGCTGTGCACAACCTCATACTGGAGAACCGACGAATTTCAGCTAAAGCAATAGCAGACATCATGGGGATTTCCCGTGAACGTGTTTGTGTCATTATACATGAACATTTGGACATGAGCAAGCTATCTGCAAAGTGGATCCCCAAATGTTTGACAACAGATCAGAGAAGCATGCGATTGAAAACTTACCGGTCCATTTGTTAGCGTTTCTGGACTGATAAGAACTTCCTGGATCGACTGGTCACTATGGATGAGACCTAGATTTATTTGCATAACCCTGAAAACAAGGAGCAGTCAAAAGAGTGGATGCACAGTTGTTCTCCTCGTCCAAATAAGTTCAGGGTGCAAAAATCAGCCATTAAAGCCCGCTTTACACGCAGCAATGTATCTTACGATGTGTCGGCGGGGTCACGTCATAAGTGACGCACATCCGGCATTGTAAGTTACATTGCAGTGTGTGACAGGTACGTGCGATTGCGATTGAACGGAAATCCGTTCATCGCATGCACGTCGTTCATTCCTCATGAATTGAACATGAGGTTGTTCAATGTTCCCGAGGCAGCACACATCGCAGTGTGTGACACCCCGGGAACATTGAACAGATCTCACCTGCCTCCCACGGCTCCAGCCGGCTATGCAAAAGGAAAGAGGTGGCCGGGATGTTTACGTCCCACTCATCTCCGCCCCTCCGCTTCTATTGGCCGGCTGCCGCGTGACGTCGATGTGATGCCGAACGTCCCTCCCACTCCAGGAAGTGGACGTTCGCCGCCCACTTCGAGGTCGTATGGACGGGTAAGTATGTGTGACGGGGATTAATCGTTTGTGCGGCACGTTCAACAAATTGAACGTGCCACACATACCATGGGGGCGTTGCAAATCGCATACGATATTGTATGCGAAATTGCAACGTGTAAAGCAGGCTTAAGGTGATGGTGTCTGGGTTCTGGGATAAGGAGGGTGTGCTGCTAGTAGACTACCTTCAAAAGGGTTCCACCATCAATGCAAGGTATTACATTGAACTTTTGGACCAATTAAAGGCAGCTCTGAAGGCCAAAAGGCGCAGCAAGCTGTCCAAAGGAATCTTGTTCCTGCAAGACAATGCCTCCGCTCACACTGCACAAGCGTCCACGGCAAAACTGGCAGAGCTGGGCTTCCAGCTGGTTGATCATCTACCTTATTCACCAGATCTAGCTCCCTCCAACTATCATCTGTTTCCAAACCTGAAGAAACACCTTAGTGGTACCAAATTTTACACCATTTCTGATGTCATGGCTGCTACTGATGCCTGGTGTGAGGCACAACCGAAAATCTTCTTTTTGCTAGGCTTACAGAACTTGGAATACCGATGTAAGAAGTGTATTGACATCAGTGGAGAGTATGTGGAATAAATGTAAAGTTTCATCATCCTATTATGGTTTATTTCTGGGTAAAGACAAAGACTTACCAGCAGCCCCTCATAAAATTTCTTTCATCTGTATGTATATTGGTATTTATTATTCCCTTTCTATTCATTTTTACATATATACCTTTTAAAGGACTCTAATAAAATTCACATTTTATATTGCGTTTCCCAGTATTCTTCATTTTCTTTTTTTGGTTTATGTTCAAACATGGCGGACTGGACACAGAAAATCTGCGGCAATGTTCAATACAATATCAGTACAATGGGATTTGATAGGGTGCTGTTAATTTTTAAATTAGCAATTTGTCCATTTATTTGCACAAACTGTCGCAAATATCGAGTGAAACCTGTAAAACAATTTGCCACAAATAGCACGTCACATCCGTACATCCATGTGGACATATTCTGAAACATGACTTAAAAAGTGGATCATGACTTTTTATGGATGGTATAGCTGTTATAAAATTACCAGCAGGTATCCCAACATATAATAGGATAACAAAAGTAAATTAATTTGTGGTGACCTGTAGATCACATCCAGGGATCCTTCACCAAATTTTTTATGTTGAACTGAACACACTATACAGTGTGTCCACCCATATCCTGCCAACCACCATTATCTTGAGAACGGCAGCAGCTATAGGCATAGAAGTGGTGTCTAGTTATAGTAAAGTAGCCATGCACTACGCAATAAAACCACCTATAGCGCCACCTGGTGGAAAACAACGGAATTAGCATTTTTATCTCGAAAACGGAACGAGATAGAGAAAAAAATGAATTAAACAATTGTAAGGCATCATCAATTCAATAGAAATTGACACCTTGCATACAGAAATGCTATGATATGAAACCCATGACCCCCCCAAAACATTGAATGCTGGTCACAAATATGGCGCTCATTTAACTTTGATGCTCAAAGTGGCCACCATCATCTGCAATGCACATCTGGACTCTGGACAGCATACTGTATCTTGCTGCACGTTGTGCAATATGGTAGATGACACGTTTGCACAAGCATCTGTGATACGTCGTCGTAGGTCCTGCATTGTTGATGGAGAGGTCACATACACCTGTTGTTTGATGTGACCTCACAGAAAGAAGTCCAATGGGGTCAGGTCAGGTGAGCGTGGAGGCCACTCCATGCAGCCACCATACCCTATGACTTGTAGGAAGGTCTCCATGAGGTATTGCTTCACGTCCGCAGCCTTGTGAGTTTTACACTTTCTAATCATAGCATTTCTGTATGCAAGGTGTTGATTCATATTGAATTGATGATGCCCTACAACTTTGTAATTCACTTTTTTTCTCTATTTCATTCCGTTTTCGAGATAAAAATGCTAACTCCGTTGTTTTCCACAAGGTGGCGCTATAGGTGGTTTCATTGCGTAGTGCATGGCTACTTTACTATACCTAGACACCACTTCTATGCCTATAGCTGCCGTCATTCTCAAGTTAATGGCGGTGGACAGGATATGGGTGGACACACTGTATAATAATGGCTGCAGAGCGGAATAAAACATTTTTTTGCTTGTATTTTTAATTTTTTTTTACATTCCCCCTCTCTGTTGTGGAGATATTAGAAATCAAAGTATTTGGCACCGAATGACATAACTTTAGTTAAAGGGAACCTGTCACCAGATTTGTCCTTTGTTAGCTGCAGCCATCAACAGTGGGCTCTTATGTACAGCACTAGAAGGTGGCCCGATTCTAACGTATCGAGTAGTCTAGAATGTGTATGTAGGTTAGCAGATTGAATAGTAAAGTAATGAATGGACTGGATGGGTTAGGTTTAATTTAGTATTCTCATAATTGTTTATTGTGTCGGGAGCCGGGGTAAGCTGGTAACCATGGTACACATTGGGTAACTAAGCAAAGCGCTTTCCATAGTTACAGGATTGTGTACCACGGTTACCAGCGTACGTTGGTAAGCTGGTAACCATGGTACACATCGAGTAACTATGCAAAGCGACAGTGCTGGTTCATTTTTTGCTTGTTGGTCTCCTGCTGTGCAGCACGCATCGGCGTGTTTGACAGCGGGAGACCAACGATCTGAATGGGCAGGGAGCCGGCGTACGCTGGTAGCCATGGTACACAATCGGGTAACTAAGCAAAGCGCTTTCCATAGTTACCCAATTGTGCACCATGGTTACCAGCGTACGTCGGTTCAGCACACGTGTGGCGAGAGCCGGGGTAAGCTAGCAACCATGGTACACATTGGGTAACTAAGCAAAGCAGTTTCCATAGTTACCCAATTGTGTACCATGGTTACCAGCATATGCCGGCTCCAGCACACGTGTGCTGGGAGCCGGGGTAAGCTGGTAACCATGGTACACATTGGGTAACTAAGCAAAGCGCTTTCCATAGTTACAGGATTGTGTACCCTGGCTACCAGCGTACGTCGGTAAGCTGGTAACCATGGTACACATCGGGTAACTATGCAAAGCGACAGTGCTGGTTCATTTTTTGCTTGTTGGTCTCCTGCTGTGCAGCACGCATCGGCGTGTTTGACAGTGGGAGACCAACCATCTGAATGGGCAGGGAGACGGCGTACGCTGGTAACCATGGTACACAATCGGGTAACTAAGCAAAGCAGTTTCCATAGTTACCCGATGTGTACCATGGTTACCAGCGTACGCCGGCTCCGGAACGATCCCAGCAACGCAAGGGTATGTATCGGCTGGGTTGCCGGTGTGGGCTCCCGGGGGTGCAGCAGTCACCTGGGAGTCGGAGCTCCGTGTGGGTTGAGGAACTGCACGCTAGGGGCGGGGCCGGGCCAAACGGCCAATGCATGTGGGGAGCCGAACCGAGCAGCCAATCCGTGCGGGGGACAGGGCCGAGCCGAGCGGCCAATTCGACGGTTGTCACTGTAATGACGTCATTTTGGAGCAAGACAGAGAGACAGACAGACAGAATAAGGCAATTATATATATAGATTGTAGAATACTGTATATAAGAATCCAGGTTGCTCTGAATAAACATAAAAAACATCTTTTATTATACTTACCCACGAGGCAGTCCGGTCCGATGGGCGTTGCTGTAATCGGTCTGGCGCCTCCTCTCTTAATTCTATTGCTGTCCTCCTTCTCAGCTCCGTGTGGATGACATGTCCTACCTCATCCACACAGAGGCCCCCATTGCACTCCTGCACACCCGCTCTTCTCTCTGCTCTGCTGAGGATAGAGCAAAGTACTGTAATGTGCAGGTGCAAGGAAAGGTCAAAGACCATCCACACATTCTGTGTCCAGTTCAAAAAAAATTTGTGAAAGGTCTAGCTATGGATCCAGACAAGTGAATAAAATAATTGGCACTCACCTCCTAGACTTCCCCTGCAGTATAGTTAGCACTGAGCCCAATACTCCGGATCCGATAATAAAGGGTAGCCCACAAATAGACAACACCAATAATGTAAGTTGCTGTCAACATTGCTGACTGCCTGTTCCAGAAATAAATCTGTGCCTGGACATAAAGAAGTTGTCTAGTGAAAAAAAGTCCATAGGATAGCTGACAATTTGTTGATTGGTGGGATCTGACCACATGGACCAGCACCAAGCGACAAAACGGGGAACTATGAAGAATGGAGTGGTAGAGCGCATATTCGACTGCTGCTCTGTTTCAAAATTACAGCAAACATATTTGAGACCAATTTGCTTATAAGAACAATTACATTAATTTACAAAATGTTATCTATTAGAATATGAGTATGAGATAAAATTAAAATATGACATTTGCATGAAATATAGCATACAATGAAAAGTGGATACACACATGTTCTGGATAAATTGTTGGTGAGCCTTCAAAATAACAGTGTCTGATGCACCCATGACACCACAGACCGATACTAGTCCTTAAGGGCACTTTACACACAGCAACATCGCTAGCGATGTCGCTAGTGAAAGCACCCGCCCCCGTCGGTTGTACGTCACGGGCAAATCGCTGACCATGGCGCACAACATTGCTAGGACCCGTCACACGTACTTACCTGCTAGCGACATCGCTGTGGCTGGCGAAACGCCTCCTTTCTAAGGGGGAGGTTCGTTCGGCGTTATAGCGGTGTCACTGAGCGGCCACCCAATAGAAGCGGAGGGGCGGAGATCAGCGGACGAAATATCCCGCCCACCTCCTTCCTTCCTCATTGCCGGCGGCCGCAGGTACGATGTTGTTCCTCGTTCCTGCGGTGTCACACATAGCGATGTGTGCTGCCACAGGAACGATGAACAACCTGCGTCCTGCAACAGCAGCGATATTTGGGATTAGAACAAAGTGTCAACAATCAACAATATGGTGAGTATTTTTGATCGTTAGCGGTCGTTCGTACGTTTCACACGCAACAACGTCGCTAACGAGGCCGGATGTGCGTCACGAATTCCGTGACCCCAACGACATCTCGTTAGCAATGTCGTTGCGTGTAAAGCGGCCTTTAGTGTCTATTAGGGAGATGTGGAGGCTATATTCTCTCATGAACAGTAGAAAAGAAGGTATTTTATGTTGTCAAGTAGGGAGGCAGAAGTAGGTTATACATCCTCGGGTACAGGGCAATGGGGTAGATTATATGCCCTGGTTTCCAATCTTTTCCTGTCATCTATTTACATTAGAATAAGAGTAAGGCCATATGCACACACTGAGTATTTGGTGAGTGTTTTTTCTACCTCCGTATTTGTAGCCAAAACCAGGAGTGGAACAATCAGAAGTATAATAGAAACCTTTGCACCTCTTCTGCATTTATCACCCACTCCTGTTTTTCTTACAAATACAGTGGTAAAAAACTCACCAAATACTCACCGTGTGCACGTGGCCTAAGAAGTTACTTTGTTAGAAAAGGTAGGGGGTTAAAAAAATGAATTCTGGTTTCTTGTCAGACCTGGTTTCTTTCCTCTGACCTAAAAAGGTCAGAGGAAAGTAAGTGATATGGAATAAGTTAGCCTACAATATAGTGGTGGGTATGTAGACACCTAGGCCAGCGATTTATTAAGACATTTTGTGACGCCCTGGCAAAACCAGGTAGTCACAGAAGTTGTACAAATCTATCTGGTACAAAACTCCATCCTTCTTGGCATACCAACACAAAACCCACACCCAGATACACCACACAACCAGTAAAGCCTAGTCCCCCCATGACAATAGGGACACACCAGTGAGCGGGATCAGGCGGATGGGAGCGCCCACCTAGGGGTCCTGAGGTGCCAGGGGAGGGAATACAACAGAACAGTACTGACAGTTGACAGTGGAGGAGTGTGGAAGAGCAGTGGAGTCAGGGGTTGGGGCCCTTGGACTACCAGACTACGTGGTAGATGGCAAGCAGGACCACAGGCGACGGAGATCTGGTCGCGGGAGACCTGGAGTGGACCGGGGCAGGGTTGTAGCCCGCCGGTGCTGACAACGGGAATCTGGTCCGGAGGCCATGCACAGTCGAGGTACCTGGACCCTAGGACGATGAAGGTTGCAAGCCTCTTGTTAATTGACCAGCCGGGGACAAGGTTTCAGGCCTTGTTCTATAGAAGCCCAGAGAGTGAAACGGAAGCCCAACACGGGGGATAGGGTGTCCGTCAGAACCCACAGAAATCCCAAGGGTCAGATTTCGCGGGCCACAGCTTCCAACATACACAGTCCAGGGAGTGGACTTCCCCGTTCCAAGAGGAGTTGTCCCAGTGAAGACACAAACACTGAGTGCAGGAGGAAGGGACTCCTGTTTGCTACACCCGGGTGTGGGACCCGAATTCACCCGCCGAAGGCGACCGGTCACTGGCAATTTGGTTTACCACTGGACTTTGTGTGCAATTCTTTGAACTGTGAGTACACCATTTAGCCCCGGTCCGACCCAGCACGTCACCTCCAGCAGCCATTGCTCCCGTACACCTGGGCTCCGGGACTACACCTCCCCTACCCATGGAGGGGATTCCATCTAGCTGCCCCACTCCATCAACCCCGGGCGCCCCATCACCAGGCAGCGGCGGTGCTACCAACTCTCACCGCAACCCACGGGTGGCGTCACCGACAAATCAATCCCCTGTAAATACTCCCTTCCTACGGTTGTGAGGACGGCCGGCCGTACGAGCCCAGGTCCGGCCACCACTGGAGCCGCAGTAACGAACCCAGATATGAGCAGCCTCTGCAGTAGCCTGGCCCCCGTCCGCAACAATTCATTGTGTCTTAATGAGCAATAAGATGCACTGAACTCATGAAGAGACGCATGTTACTTAATGAATTTGGCACATCTTATCAGTGGTGTGTGTTTACTTGAACCTCGCCAGAAATAGTATTTAACATTCATGGCGTAAGACTGGCTGCCAGCCGGCATGAATTTGGTGGTTTGGTGTAGCCACTAGTGATAAGCGGACTCACAGATAAACGGACTGGTGGATTCCGGCGATCTGTTTTTTAAAATCCGGTTCCAGGACGGATTCCGGTCCCCATATAAGTCTATGGGTACCAGAATCCAGCGATTAAAACTGGTGGTAGAAGGGATAGGGGGATGAGAGCAGGATCCCAGCTTCTGAATTTATTATAATATTTTTCTTTTTAGTCAAATTCACTAACCACAATGACCAATCAACAGGTCTCTCACGAGACTAGAGAAACAAGTCATCACAGTCTCATAATGAATGCTAGGATGCATTTCACAACATCCTTTGTGATATAAATCATTCAACTCTGATATGGGAGATTCATCATTTACATAACACAGACAGAGAATAACATTACGGTATATGAGACACACATTTTGTTATGAAATCATATTCAGTGTTATCCACTACAAACCGACCTTCATAGAAAAGGAAATTATAAAGATGGCACAATCATCTCTTATCATCCACATAGGGGAAATTAAATTAAAGGTTGTATTAAAGCAGCACTCTCATCAAAATATTTATCCTTTTCATATGTGGCGCCCCTGACCTGGTCAGGCACTACTGAGTACTGCAGCTATGCCAGAAGGCTGACCGGGGTGTGGACAAGCAGGCGCATAGTAACCAGGTCTCCCACATTGACCTTTGAAGGGACCCCTGGAGAATCCAGGAGGGGGCGTGGCCTCCATCTCCACTCAAGGGGTGTGGTAGAGAGCCTGGTTGCTAAGTTGCGGAGGCAGGCACAGAGGGGAGGAGGCAGTGAGCTAGTCAGTCAGTGAAGCTCAGGGAAAGAGAGCAGTCGCAAGAAGGAAACCTGGAGGCTGTCACTAGTCAGACACCGCAGATGCAGTGGTTACTGGCGGGGGAGAACGGCCACCTGGTAGTGCTGCCCAAAATCCACCTAAGGCCGGAGTGCAGAGAGGTGGCTGAGTACGGGGACTGCCAGGCGAGGACCAGGCCCGCACGGGGTTACAGGTCCCCAGAGCAGGGGCCCATTCAGTTTGCCTGCTCAACCTGCAGGTGGGGGTACTTCATACCCTCCACCAAAACACCACAGAGTCCGCAGCCACGTAGCAACGAGAGGGCCCATAGATCACAAGAGTCAAGCAGCCGGAGTGACCTGATCCAGGCTACAAGCAAATAGACCGAAAAAGGGGAGAACAGGCGGGAGCAACTTCCCTGGGTAACCCTGTAGGACTACAAGTCTGGGTCACCACAAAAACAAGAGGGCTAGGAAGGCGAATCAGTAGCCACCCCCTACGTCAGCCTGAAGGAGCCTGGTTCCCTACTTGGAGCATCACAGCATCACCCGGGTTACTCACCCCTGCCATCTGAAGTGAGTAAAAACCCTGAAAGACATTACTGCTGTGCGTGTGAGTTCTTCTGCGACCTGTGGTACCACCCACCTACACCGGGCCCTGGGGCCAGCCTCACTCTCGGGAGGCCACCACATCTAATTGCACCTAACATCAGCCCCAGGTGCCCCTGAAACTGCAGTGGCGGTCGCCCTGACCGCAATACCAAGAATGGCGTCACGAATCTCAAAGACGTCAACCTACCTGTGACCTGAAGGACCCAGGATGCGCCATCCCTGAAGACCCTGAGACGACCTGAAGGTAACGGGGCCACGGGGCGGCACACATATATTGCAATCATCATATTATATAGCACTGTGTACTTACAATTTCTCATTTTGCCCTTCTGCTCATTTAATTTTTCTGTTTTCCCTTAGGTGTATGCTATCACATGAAACTGACCACCTCAATCCTTGTAATCTCTATGTAGAAAGAGTTTTATTTATCTGTTTTCCCTGCATGTCATTAGTCAATGCCAAAGTAGTCCCTAGCAGATGGGAGGAGGGAGCAACACGGTCAAGAGTTGAGGAGGAGAATGATTGATGCAAGAGACTTCCTGTTTCTCCAGAGCAGAGAAAAGAGAAGAATTTACTGGGTAGAAAAACAAAATGAGCAATTGTAAGTACATAGTGCCATATAAAATGATGTTTGCAATATATTAAGAAGATAAAAACTTTGATAAGAGAGTTTATTTACAGTAAATTTGCAATGATTAATTATAAGGCTCTATTTTAATTTAATATTTGCTTTCAAAAGCAAAGTTGCGATATATGACACTGTATGATACCCATAAGTCCTAGATGGTATGCATTTATCTAAATGCTTTTGCATATGAAAGTGCAGCAGACCAAACTTTCTTATATAATGATAGAAAAGGCATGCCAACACCTATTGGTCTAACATATGCAAAACGTACACTATATCGGCAACCTGGGAACTTGAGTAATTGGTTTCCTTGAGAGATGCAATCTGTTAATAGCCTACCTATTGGCACTTACTGTAGATGATGGCAAGATACTGTATTTGAAGGTAGATTCATTGTGCCCTTTGCCTGGCATTGGATGAAAAGTTTAGGATGCTAGATCATAATAGGAAAGTATAGTGCAGACACTAATACATTGTTTTGCTTTATGCCATGCAATATGGCTAGAGTATATTCTGTATTGTAGAAGGTTGAGTTGTTAACCTTTGGACTATCACTTGGATATTTTGATTTTACAGGTTACAGAGAAAAGAAGTTACTCAAATAATCTCTGTGATGCGCCAGCAGTGCGCCACAACACTTTGCCAAAGCAGATGACAGAATGAGAACATGAGGAACAAGACATGGTTTATATATATTTGTCCCAGTTTGTCACGTTTTTCTATAGAGCACAATAAATGTATTCTCGAAATGTAAGTGATCCAATATATGAAATATATGGGGCCAAAACAAGCCTCTATTTCAGTAATAAGTCATTCAGTATGGAATAATCATTACATAAAACTTTTCACCAATACAGTTAAAAGAGAAATAATATCAGGCCGAGTGATATGTGTTTGGCACAATGATTATTCCTATTACCAAATCCCAAAACTGGGTAATGTGAACTTCTAGCCAGATTCCTACTCCACACTGATGAGGGGCAAATACCCCGAAACGGCTGTCTGTGGATGGATACCATGTTTGGCATAGGTGGTCTCCTTGACTGGAGACTGCCCTTCCCGTGGTTGTTCCTTCCCGGTGAAAGACCTGGCTAGTTTCCTGCCAGCGTTGAGAAACATGTGATGGTGTCTCCGCAGGCCTTCTTGCTTTGAATATTTCCCAGAGGGCATTGCTCTAGAATCACTGCGTTGAGAAACACGTGATGGTGTCTCCGCAGTGGTGGATGTTGATCTCCCTAAGGTCAACCATCCTTGCTCACATAGTCTTTTACTAGGCAATGTCCCACTAGCCAGATTCCTACTCCACACTGATGAGGGGCAAATACCCCGAAACGGCTGTCTGTGGATGGATACCATGTTTGGCATAGGTGGTCTCCTTGACTGGAGACTGCCCTTCCCGTGGTTGTTCCTTCCCGGTGAAAGACCTGGCTAGTTTCCTGCCAGCGTTGAGAAACATGTGATGGTGTCTCCGCAGGCCTTCTTGCTTTGAATATTTCCCAGGGGGCATTGCTCTAGAATCACTGCGTTGAGAAACACGTGATGGTGTCTCCGCAGTGGTGGATGTTGATCTTCCTAAGGTCAACCATCCTTGCTCACATAATCCTCTCCTATGTGATACTGCCTGCTGAGCTGTGTTTCTAATCATCTCCTGTGTGTGATACTGTCTCCAGAGCTGGGTATCTACTCCTCTCCTGTGTGATACTGTCTGCTGAGCCATGTATCTAATCCTATCCTGTGTGATACTGTCTGCTGAACTGTGTATCTAATCCTCTCCTGTGTGTGATACTGTCTTCAGAGCTGTGTTTCTAATCCTGTCCTGTGTGATACTCCAGCTGTCCTTTGTGACACTTTAGAGATTTCTAGTCACCAGCAAAATGGCTCCGCACTGTGATCCTAAATTTCATTTTCTGTTATCCCTTGGAAACACCCAGATTGGGAGGGGGAGGTGACATCACAACACAGGAGAGCAAATTCTGCCCACTTTTACTGCAGCTGTAATCCAGTCTAATTCCACAGCAGGATTTCAGCAGCTGCTCCCCCTAGTGTTTAAGAGTGGAAAATATCCAACTTTTTTTAATTTTTTTAGATATTTTGCTCAATTAAAAACAAATAATAATATCTAAATAAAACATTAAAACATTAATACTTTACATTTTTTCAGTTATTGACATTTTTTTTTTTGGACGACACCTTCCCTTTAAAAGACACATCTGCATGTTTTCTCCCTATCTGAAATGAAATCAGAATAAACCTTTCCTAGTTAGTTCATTTAGTTCAAACCAAAATTATTTATATTTGCCAAGTGCTGGAATGAGAGAGAGAGGATGTTTTAAAGCATTTTTCTTAATTTCTGCAAAGTCAAAAGTTTACATACATTTCATTAGTATTTGGTACCACTGCCCATAAACTATATGACTTGGGTCAAATGTTTTTTATATCCCTCCACAAGCTTCTCAAAATATTTGGTAGGAATTTGGGCCAATTTTTCCTAATAGGACTAGTGTAACTGAGCCACGTTTGTATGTCCACTTGCTCGCACCTCCCTTTTCACCTTTGCCCATACATTTTCAAAGATTGCAATCAGGGGATTGTGATAGCCACTCCAATACATTGACTTTGTTATCCTTTTGATCCAGGGAACTAGTCTGATTGCCGGATGTGGAGTCAGGAAGGAAATTTTTTCCCCATTGGAACTTGTTTGCCACATTGGGGTTTTTTGCCTTCCTCTGGATCAACATGTTAGGCTACGGGTTGAACTAGATGGACTTAGAGTCTCCCTTCAACCTTAAAACTATGATACTATGATACTATGATACTATGATGATCCTTAAGCCACTTTGTAACCAGTTTGGCAGTATGCTTTTGGTCGTTGTCCATTTGGAAGACGCATTTCCCATTTTAAGTTCCTGGCTGATGTCTTGAGATGTTGCTTCAGTATAGACACATAATCTTCTTTCCTCATGATGTCATCTGTTCTGTAAGGTGCACCAATCCCTCCAGAAGCAAAACAACCCCACAACATGATGCTGCCATGCCCATGTTTCAAAGTTGGGATGGTGATCTTAGGCTTCAAAGCTTCTCACTTTTCCACTAAATGATGGTCATTATGGCCAAACAGTTGAATTTTAGTTTCGTCAAACCACAGGACATGTCTCCAAAAATTAAGGTCTTTGTTCCTGTGTTCATTTGCAAACATTAATCTGTTTTTTTATGTTTCTTTTGGAGTAATGGCTTTTTCCTGGCAGAGTCGCCTTTCAGCCCATGTTGATACAGTACTCGTTTCACTGTGGAAAATGACACAATCTTACCAGCTTCTGCCAGCATCTTCATAAGGTCTTTTGCTTTTGTTCTTTGGTTGATAAGAACATGGCTGACGAAAGTGGGTTTATCTCTGGTACAGAAGCCGTCTCTTTCCTGAGTGGCATGATGACTGGACATTCCCATCTTGTTTGTACTTGTATAAAATTGTTTGTACAGATGAATGGGGCACCTTCAGGTATCTGAAAATTGCACCCAAGGATGAACAAAACTTGTGCAAGTCCACAATTCTCTTCCTGAGATCTTGGCTGATTTCCTTTGACTTTCCCATGATACTACACAAAGATGCAGTGTATCTCAGGTGTGCATTAAAATACATCCTCAAGTGTGTCTCTAATTAACTCAGATGTTGCCAAAAAACCTATCAGAAGTTTCTAATGACATGACATCGTCACATGGGCTGTCCTATTTTGTTTAAAGGCATAGTACTCTTACTGTATGTAAACTTTTGTCTTTGAAGAAAGTAATAAAAATGCCTTAAAACATTCTCTCTCATTATTCTGGCATTTGGCAAATATAAATAATTTTGGTTCCTAATTGACCAAAACAGCAAAGGTTTATTCTGAATTCTTGTCAGATAGTGAGAAAAACATGCATAAGTGTATTTTTACATAGTGTATGTAAACCTCTGGTTTCAATGGTACAAGTAAAGAAGCTGTTTTTGGCAGTCACACCAAATATTGATTTCATTTAAATGTCTCTTTTGTTCATTCACTTTGCATTTTCTCAATTGATAAAAAATATACACTATTAACACTTGTATTTTTGAAAGCATTCTTCATGTGCTGCCTTTTTCTGAAAACTTTTCCACAGGACTGTATATATACAGTATGACCTCCTCAACATTGAAATTTCAACACCAAAAACGAATAGTCATGGAATTTTAAAAATTGCAGGACTGAAAGACATGTTAACCTCTTCTCAACACATGATGTACTGGGTACGTCATGCATCGTGTCAGGTTAATTCCCGCTGCCTGCCGCGTGCAGTCGGCAGTGATCCTTGCACATGTCAGCTGATTTAAATAGCTGACGTGTGGCTATCAAGCACGAGTGGATCCGCTCTCCACTCGTGCCTGTTAAACCCTTGCATCTCGCTGTCAAAATGTGACAGCGAGATGAAATGGCACGCCGTGGTAATCATTCACTTACCTGGTGCCATCGGAAGTCACGTGATGTGATCACGTGGATCCGATGGCTGCCGTGGTAACACAGGGTCATGTGATGACTCCTGTAGCTATCATGAGTCACTTCCTCTTACACCCGGCAGACTGCAGTGTGTAATGGGAGAGCTTCTTTTCTGCAGATCTCAGCTGTGTACATGTGATCTGGAGAAATGAACAAGCGATCAGACTGCTGATACTTATAGTCCCCTAGGTGGACTAGTAAATAAAAAAGTAAAAAAAGTTTTAAAAAATGTAAAGAAATAAAAAAGCCTAAAAGTTCAAATCACTCCCATTCACCCCATTGAAAATTTAAGTGTTAAAAAAATAAAAAATATACAGATATTTGGAATCATCGCGTTCAGAAATGCCCAATCTATCAAAATGTAAAATCAATTAACCTGATTGGTAAATGGCGTAGCGTCAAAACAATTCCAAACGCCAAAACTATGTTTTTTGTTCTCCACATATTTTGTGCAAGATGCGATAACAGGCGATCAAAACGTAGCATCTGCGCAAAAATGGTACCATTAACCCCTTAACGACCGCGGGCCGTAAAATTACGTCCTAAATGACATAATGTTACTGCCCGCGGTCCTCCGGCGGCAGCATGCCGCGATCGGCACACATCTCAGCTGATTTTCACAGCTGAGATGTGTGCCTGCTAGGCACGAGCAGAATCGTTATCTGCTCGCGCCGATTAACCCCTTATATGGCGCTGTCAATACATGACAGCGCCATTATAAGCGCGATTGCGGTAATATTTTCCTTACCGCCCGATACCGGAAGTCACGTGACGCGATCACTTGACTCCCGATAGTTGTCATGGTAGCACAGGGTCATGTGATGACTCCTGTACTACACCTGACTTGGTTTCACTTTCGCTGTGCCCGGGGCACAGCAAAAGAGAAAGACAGCGTATCTGCTGTTTACAGCCATGCAGCTGTGATCAGCAGATACTGCAGAGCGATCGGAATGCTGATCGCAATAGCCCCCTAGGGGGACTAGTAAAATAAAAAAAAAAAGTTAAAAAATAAGTTTTAAAAAATTAAAAAAAAACAAAAAAACCTAAAAGTTCAAATCACCCCCCATTCGCCCCATTGAAAATTAAAGGGTTAAAAAAATAAAAAATATACACACATTTGGTATCGCCGCGTTCAGAAACGCCCGATCTATCAAAATATAAAATCAATTAATCTGATCAGTAAACGCCAAAACGACGTTTTTTTGTCGCTACAACTTTTGCGCAAAATGCAATAAGAGGCGATCAAAACGTAGCATCTGCGCAAAAATGGTACCGTTAAAAACGTCAGCTCGAGACGCAAAAAATAAGCCGTCATTGAGCCTAAGATCCCGAAAAATGAGAACGCTACGGGTCACGGAATATGGCGTAAAACGTGCGCCACTTTTTTCGGACAAACTTCCGATTTTTTTTAACCCCTTATATAAAAGTAAACCTATACATGTTTGGTGTCTACGAACTCGCACTGACCTGAGGCATCACACCCACACATCAGTTTTACCATATAGTGAACACAGTGAATAAAATATCTCAAAAACCATAGTGCTATCGCACTTTTTTTGCAATTTTTCAGCATTTGGAATTTTTTTGCCATTTTCTAGTACACAATATGGTAAAACTGATGGTTTCATTTAAAAGTACAGCTCGTTCCGCAAAAAATGAGCCCTCACATGACCATATTGACTGAAAAATAAAAAAGTTACGTCTCTCAGAAAAAGAATGGCGAAAAAAAAAAACGGAAAGCGAAAAATCGGCCGGTCGTGAAGGGGTTAAAAACGTCACCTCGAGATGCAAAAAATAACCCACCACTGAGCCATAGATCCCGAAAAATTAGAATGTTACGCATCGTGGAAAATGGCGCAAAAAATGTTTGGACAAACTTGTAAATTTTTTTTAACCCCTAGATAAAAGTAAACCTATCCCATCACATTGATATGTCAGTTTTACCATATAGTGAACACTGTGAATAAAATATCGCAAAAACAATCAGGCAGTTGCACATTTTTTTTGCAATTTTTTCACATTTGGAATTTTTTTGCCGTTTTCCAGTACACTATATGGTAATACTAATGGTTTCATTCAAAAGTACAATTCATCCCACAAAAAACAAGCCCTCATATGGCAAGATTGACAGAAAAGTAAAAAAGTTATGGCTCTCAGGAAAGGGGAGCAAAAAAAGCAAAACGGAAAAACGGAAAATCGCCCTGGGGTGAAAGGGTTAATAATCTGCAAATGAAAGAATAGAAGAAAACTTTTAAAATATTATTATTTAGTATAGAATATGAGCACCATATACAGAAAAACATGTACATAAACTACCGTACAGTATGTACATCTTGGCATGTTGTCAATGAGGTGAGGTTTTTTGCGGTTGTCTGACGAATGCTCTGGCGTGTTGAACTTTGGCACACAAATCATCAGGAACTACCAATCCCACATAGCTAGCTTTGCAATATCTGACCAATAATCCCACATCTGCTTTATGGGAGGAGCTGAAGGCCATGGTAGCATGTTTAGGTCAGCCAAGCGTCTCAAAGTAGTATGATTAACAAGTAGCCTGGTGTTTTGGTGTTGAAAAACCGCTCCTGGGACACTGAACAAATGGCCGGGATCTTGATGATTTGTGGTGCCTAAGTACATTCAATGTGAAAGAACACTACTTAGACAACTTTTATAACCTCATTGATAGAAGCTAAGGCATGTGTGTACTTCTGCATGTGGTGCTCATATTCAATACTGAAAAAATCAAAGTGTTTTTGAAATTGTTACTAATGAGATTCAGGAGGGGCTCTTCCTTCTGCCTCTGACTGATCCCTCTGCCTCTAGCTCCTTCCACCTCCCATCGTCATAGAATCTCATCAGTTAAAACTGTCATCACCTAGGCTATCAACCTTGATGATACATATCTCCCATCCTAACTATTCCCTGTGGTCCTCTTACAGAAATGTTAAGGGATAAGCTGCTTGTGGGACTTAGAGGTACCTATCTGAGAGAAGCACTGAAGGAATATCTATGCTACAATGTCAATATGAGCTTGCTCGAGGTCGAAGTGGAACCTAAAGTCCGAGGGCAAGAGGCTCCCCACTGTGGCAGATATGGTCTGAAGCCATGAAATGACTGCTTTGGGTTGCCAAATACTGAGCCAGGCTGTGCAATAGATGCGAGAAATCAGAGGGGACTACATAGTATAAGAAAACCCCCTGCAACTACAGTACCTCAGAACTAGATTCTGTACTCCTTTATGAGGAGAGACTAGAGCGGGGGTATCTCACACCCAGAGATAAGCAGTACCAGTCAAGCCACTCACCACACATGCGTTGAATTGAATGGTGAAGATGTGGAGGTAGGAGACGCATCAAGGAATTGCTTCTCTCGAGAAAAACAACAGCAAAAGTAACCATTAAAGTGATGTCTTGTGATGGGTAATAGGCATATCTTATGATTATTGTGATTGGTAATAGACATTTACACAGACAGAATAGCCATAAAAGCCTTTTCGCTCAGTCCCATGTGCCCCATTATGTGCAGAAATCTCATAATAATAACCAATTACAACCAAGGAGGAAAGAGTAAATTTGAACCTTTTGTAAAGCCTTGAATTAAACTCTTTATATCTAGGTGCAACAGAATTTCCAGCAGGCCTGTGCTGTTTATTGATGTATACGGTAGTTTATGTATATGGTACTTTTCACTTATTAGTTTATTTTTTTTTTTGTTTACTAGGTATGATTGTGTATTTTGCAACTTAAATATATTGTTAGATCTGGAAGGCTCAGAGAGGTGTCAGAAAAGCATAATCTGTAGTTTAATGTGCGTGTAACTTATAGCAAAATTTAAAGGGAATCTGTCACCAGGTTTTTGCCGCCTAATATGAGAACAGCATAATGTAGGGGCAGAGATGCTGATTGCAGTGGTGTTTCACTTACTGGGCTGCTTAGTGTAGTTTTCATAAAATCACTGTTTAATCAGCAGTAGATGATCATGAGAGGACTACTTGGTGTGCTGCAGGTACTCCAGTATAGTCATGAGTAGTGATGAGCGAGTATGCTTGTTACTACTCGGTACTCGCACGAGTATCACTGTACTCGGGCTACTCGGCGGGGACCGAGTAATCTCGCAATACTCGTGCTGTACTCGTGGTCGTCATGTTGGCGCTCTTTTTAGAGCCAGCCCTTATGCAGGGATTGGCTGGCAGACCACTGCAATGCCACAGCCCTGTTGTGGAATTGCAGTGATTGGCCGGCCCTCACAGCATGACCGTGCCTTTAGCCCGACACTTCCCCGCTCGGCTACGGCCCCTCCCGCACTCCACTCCGCGTGTATATATATATGCACGCTTACACACACACGCACGTTTTTTTTTTAAATTTACAGTTTTATGGTTTCTACATGCTGCCGGTGGTCATTTCAGAATAATACTCGGGTCTCCCATAGGATAACATTGGGCTCGTTGCTCGGGCCGAGTACACGAGTATCTTGGGATGCTCGGCCCGAGCCTCGAGCACCCGAGCTTTTTAGTACTCGCTCATCACTAGTCATGAGCTCTGTATAACTGCTAGAGAGGAACCTCAAGACCCACCTCTTCCAACAAGCCTACAACCTACAACAGCCCTCAGTCCAGTAGACCACTGCGCAACCAGCTCTGTCCTCACCTATTGTACCATCACCCATTCCCTGTAGACTGTGAGCCCTCGCGGGCAGGGTCCTCTCTCCTCCTGTACCAGTCTGTTATGTACTGTTAATGATTGTTGTACGTATACCCTTTCACTTGTAAAGCGCCATGGAATAAATGGCGCTATAATAATAAATAATAATAATAATAATAATCTGCAGCAGAGGAAACATTGATTTTATCAAAATGACAGCAAACTGCTCAGTAAATGACACATCGCTGGAATCAGGGCCTCTGTCTCTACATTATGCTGCTATCAGATGAGGTAGCAATAGCTTGGTGACCGATTCCCTTTAAGTTTCTTAGTATGGTGGTTGTTTTCTGTGTTTCCTATCAGACTCCCTTTGAAGTGAATGAGGTAGTGAGTGGCTGCGAGGGTTGTATGTTACTTTTTTGAACTGTGAAGGACTGATGGGGGTGTATATTAGGCAACTGTTTTTTGGGGGGTTTCTGTGCATTTTTGTTTAGATAAAGTGTGTTGTACGTAAGCTAAGACATGGACATATACAAACTTATACGATGGAGTGTCATGTTTTACTATGTCTTAGACCTTGAGGTATGTATGGAAACATTGTTATTTAAGATTTCATGCAGGATACAACTAAAAACAAAGAACCTAAGCTTGAATATTAGAAAACTGTTTTTTTATTTTTCTGTGCATTTTGGTTTGAAAAAAAAGGGTTTTGTTGCATTAACTAAAGGTGGCTTGACACGCTACGACATCGCTAAAGCGATGTCGTTGAGGTCACGGATTTTGTGACGCACATCCGGCCGCGTTAGGGATGTCGTTGTGTGTGACACCTATTAGTGATTTTGAATCATTGCAAAAAAGTTCAAAATCGCTAATCGGTGACATCCCCCCTAATCTCAATTATCGTTGCTGCTGCAGTAACAATGTTGTTCCTCGTTTATGCTGCAGCACACATCGTTCCGTGTGAGATCGCAGGAACGAGGAACCTCTCCTTACCTGCGTCCCACCATCAATGAGGAAGGAAGGAAGTGGGCGGGATGTTCGTCCCGCTCATCTCCGCCCCTCCACTTTGATTGGGCGGACGCTTAGTGACGTCGCTGTGACGTCATGGTGAAGCCGAACGCATCTCCCCCTTGAGGGAGGGATTGTTCGGCAGTCACGTCGCAGAGCAGGTATGTGCGTGTCACGCTGCCGTAGCGATAATATTCACTACGGCAGCGATCACCACATATCGTTACAACGACGGGGGCGGGTGCTATCGTGCTCGACATCGCTAGCAATTGCAATCGTCGTAGCGTGTAAAGCGGCCCTAAGACAAGAAAAAAAGGAATGGACAGATAACGGATGTACACAGAGAAATGTTGCGTGAACTATGTGCCTAGACCTTGAAGTTTTGACGGATAACACATTTTTATTTAAAATTTGATGCACGATACAACTACAAACAGTGAGCCTAAAGTTGATGTTCATTTTTCCTAAGGATAATGCTAGTACAAGTTAGTAACAGAGAGTAATAGAGATAGGTGATAATGCCGCGCCAAAGATCACTTCTGGAACCATAAGATTAACGTATCTTTATTGGCATAGGTCTACGCGTTTCAGGAGCACCGCTCCCTTCCTCAGGACCGTGAAGAACCAAGAGACATCAAATCAAATCAAATCTGATTTGATGTCTCTTGGTTCTTCACGGTCCTGAGGAAGGGAGCGGTGCTCCTGAAACGCGTAGACCTATGCCAATAAAGATACGTTAATCTTACGGTTCCAGAAGTGATCTTTGGCGCGGCATTATCACCTATCTCTATTACTCTCTGTTATCTGTCATCGGGTGGCTGCAGCCTGGATCAATACATTACATGCGATTAAAGGGGTTGTGACTTGCACAACTTTATCTGGTGAGTATTCACTCCCCCCTCCTCACCCCATATTATTGGGGTAATACCCTATCTGCGCTTCTTTTTCCACAGCTCTGTACATTAGTACAAGTTAGTAGGCTTTATAGGAAACGGAAGTAATGGACTAGGGACAAACTAAAGGAAATATAAATTATTTTGTGGGGTCCAGGAGAGTCAAGGCATTACCTATCCACTATGAATTTACTGGGCTCCTCAGGAAGGTATAACAGTGGAATATCATCCTGAAGTAATAGCCACACAGTTAAAGAATGAGTGAGTTTGGTGTAACAGGAAAGCTTAACATAAGGAGGATGTTATCCAGTTCCGGGATAGCTTTGACTTGGTGATTAAACATCAGTGCTGGTTTCATGGTTTGGCTGTTAAGATGGATCAACTTAAAATATGGAGTGTGTTATAGTCTACTGGGTTTCGTATTTTTTGTAGAGTATTAAGTGGCTTGTACCAGACCTGAGGAAAAATTATGCTAGCACTGATACAAGAATTCAGGATGTGAAAGAGCCTGCCCTATAGGCAAACCTTTGAGCTTGGGGAACAAGTGTGGGAAACTTGCTATATGATAGATGGAGGAAAAATGCACCTCAAGAAAGAGACCAAGGGGCCTGTAATCGAAGGTCTACCCAATGTTGAGTAAAACATGATATGTAGAAAAACAAAAAGCCAGCACTAAATGTGCACATCAGCACTAAAAATTCCAAACTGTACTTATAAATTTTTTTTTGAGATTTTTGGCAAAAAATTGCAATTTCTTGAGCTGCCTCGCCACGTCACGGCAAATCTCATTTGAGGCAGTCCTACACTAAAATATTTTTATAAAATGTGCCATACGGCCTCACATATGAATAGTAGAACTGCTCTTAGCAGCACTCACCTGGTCTATTTCAATCCCGTACCCATGACTGAGTCATGGCTGTGGGCGGGACAGGTCCAAGCAAATGCTGCATGAAGTAAATAGCCTGTGGACAAGGCCTGATGACTGATGTGAACAGTCACCAACCGCCAAAATCTAGACAGGTGGAATACATGCCAAATTGGGGTGCATAGCATGGTGGGGGTCAGCCACCGACCAATTCAATGAAGAAAAACAAAAAGCCAGCACTAAGAGTTTTCCCAACTAAATGCATAAATGATAAATAAGTTAAATTCCCTACTAGTACAGTCATGGCCAAAAGTTTTGAGAATGACACCAAAATTATATTTTCACATGATCTGTTGCCCTCTGGTTTTTAATTGTGTTTGTCTGATGTTTACATCACATACAGAAATATAACTGCAATCATATTATGAGTACCAAAAGGTTATATTGACAGTTAGAATGAGTTAATGCAGCAAGTCAATATTTGCAGTGTTGACCCTTCTTCTTCAGGACCTCTGCAATTCTCCCTGGCATGCTCTCAATCGACTTATCAAATCCTGACTGATAGCTGTCCATTCTTGCATAAGCAATGTTTGCATTTTGCCAGAATTTGTTGGTTTTTGTTTGTCCACCCGTCTCTTGATGATTGCCCACAAGTTCTCAATGGGATTAAGATCTGGGGAGTTTCCAGGCCATGGACCCAAAATCTCTACGTTTTGTTCTATGAGCCATTTAGTGATCACCTTTGCTTTATGGCAAGGTGCTCCATCATGCTGGAAAAGGCATTGTTGGGTGCCAAACTGCTCTTGGACAGTTGGGAGAAGTTGCTCTTGGAGGACATTCTGGTACCATTCTTTATTCATGGCTGTGTTTTTAGGCAAGACTGTGAGTGAGCCGATTCCCTTGGCTGAGAAGCAACCCCACACATGAATCGTTTCAGGATGCTTAACAGTTGGCATGAGACAAGACTGGTGGTAGCGCTCACTTCTTCTTCTCCTAATAAGCTGTTTTCCAGATGTCCCAAACAATCGAAAAGGGGATTCATCTGAGAAAATGACTTTACCCCAGTCCTCAGCAGTCCACTCCCTGTACCTTTTGCAGAATGTCAGTCAGTCCCTGATGTTTTTTCTGGAGAGAAGTGGCTTCTTTGCTGCCCTCCTTGAAACCAGGCCTTGCTCAAGCAGTCTCCGCCTCACAGTGCGTGCAGAAGCACTCACACCAGCCTGCTGCCATTGCTGAGCTAGCTTGGCACTGCTGGTAGTCCGATCCCACAGCTGAAACAGTTTTAAGATACGGTCCTGGCGTTTGCTGGTACTTCTTGGGAGCCCTGGAGCCTTTTTGGCAACAATGGAAGCTCTCTCCTTGAAGTTCTTGATGATGCGATAGATTGTTGACTGAGGTGCAATCTTTGTAGCTGCGATATTCTTCCCTGTTAGGCCATTTTTGTGCAGAGCAATGATGGCTGCACGTGTTTCTTTAAAGATAACCATGGTTAACTGAAGAGAAACAATGATACCAAGCACCAGCCTCCTTTTAAAGTGTCCAGTGGTGTCATTCTTACTTAATCATGACTGATTGATCGCCAGCCCTGTCCTCATCAACACCCACACCTGTGTTAATGGAACAATCACTAAAACAATGTTAGCTGCTCCTTTTAAGGCAGGAATGCAATGATATTGAAATGTGTTTTGGGGATTAAAGTTCATTTTCTTAGCCAATATTGACTTTGCAAGTAATTGCTGTTAAGCTGATCACTCTTTATGACATTCTGGAGTGTATGCAAATTCCCATTAGAAAAACTTAAGCAGTAGACTTTGTAAAAATTAATATTTGTAGCATTCTCAAAACTTTTGGCCATGACTGTACACGTCAGTTGTCCCGAGTCCTCTGATGGTCAGGTATCTGCTCTAGTTCCAGGTTTGGCAGTTTATTTTCCTTTCACTGTGCACAACCCAGGACAGTGATTCCTTTGTCACACAAGCCCAGTGGAGTGTGTGAGGTGGGCTAGTTGACTATTTCTGTGGCTAAGCTAGCATTGTTCTTCATATAATGCATAAAGAGAAGGGAGCTGGATCAGCTATTGAAAAAAGGCAGTCAGCCAGCCTCCATAACACAAAGTACTGGTCTCATGCCAACGCATAAAACAAACTACTGTGTCCTGCACAGGTTCAGAAGTGGAATTGGATTGTATATAGAGGAATCTGTCATAATTAAATCACATTTGTAAGATACATAATTTAAGGCCCACAGAGATTAGACCAACGTCAACCTAATCGGTAATATCAACTGGTTCAGCAGACAATCTAATGTGTACGTGAGTCCCAGAAGACGATTGTTGGGGGAGTTAAGGATATGGCATGTTCAATATTGGACTGTAGATCCTTTCGTTCTGTATAGATAAGCCGTCACCGGAATTGTAATGGTTCTCATAGAGAACACTGGAGCACTGGGCAGAACAAGCACTTGTGTATGGGGCAGTCAAGCAAAATAACTTCTGACCAAACCATTGTCCGGCCAACTGCTGTCTAATGTGAGTGGAGAGGGGCTTTAATTTTAAAAGGCCCATTTATATATTATATGGCTGGACAACCTATTTAAGGTGTCGTACTTGATGAATTCAAACAATCTATGGCTACAGACTCTTGAAATGTCTTTTTGGTACTGCTGTGATATTTTTAAGGATTTTTACATATCTAAATGAAATAATATAAAACAAATGATCACAGAGAATCACTTTGAGGCATCACAGTAGACTCAAAATGGCCAAATTATCAGAGCTGAGGTCACTTTTCTAAGAAGACATAATTGCCCATTATTCCATTTAAATGAAGAAATTGTTAGCTAATGATAATACACCTTAGCTACCAAAGCACTAGCGGAAACTGCGGCACTGTCATCTAATCATGTGGAATCTAATGTTCTAATGTTTGGAAGTACTTAGAGGAAAGAAGGAATGCAGTCGCAAACTTTAACTGGAAGTTTATACCAGCATCCTGTTTAGGCTGAGCCGATACTGGAACATGATGAAAACCATTCACATACTCATACTTCTTGCTTATGATGGGACTTTTGCCTAAATTACTTTTTTCTACTTATGCAAAATAAAACATATAGGTATATTAAGGAGATCTTCTTTGTGATCACTTTATGATTCTAGAGATAATAGTCACAAATCCTTCCTGATGAAATGCTTATTCCTTCCTTCTCCGCGTATTGATTTTGGCATTGTATAGAATTCGCTCTGATCAATAGCATTCTGGAAATGGAAGACTGACAAGCTGAGGGCAACTGGGTTAAGTTTAACGCGTTTCACGGCACTCAATCCAGAGAAGTGTAAAGAGATATATCTCCTATATCTGATTTTTTTTCTGGGTGCCATCTATACTACTCTCAAACCTGACGTTTTTCGCTTTTGTGGGCCTATAGGTGAAACTAGAAACTTCCATAACAATTTTTTTTTCAAAGTGACAATAACAGGAAGGGTTCATGAACATGTCACAGCCGCCACAACAAAGTGTAGGTGTTAATGGCATTCACTAACACGGAGATAGTGCTGCCAAGAACAGCTTGGGCTCCTCTAATCTGCTTTCATCCTACCGACTAAAACATCAAACCATGCGTAATCCTAGGTCTTTATTCAGGATAGCCTGCTGTCTAGATGTTATTACTGCCTTCTCCCTAACCACCTATTAAGGGGAACCATTCTATAGACCATTGCAAATTAAGTGTGTGGAAAAATTATAGGGTTCCCCCCCCCCCCCCAAGGAAAGTAGTCATTACGATGGCATTATAACTCACAGGTTTCTAGGTCTGGTGTAACTATACTGTACCATCTACAACGCTTTCAGTGGTTGTATAATACCATAATGTAATCTGTTTAATTAGCGTTATGTCATTTCTATATAAAGGAACATTGCTTTTTGAGAAATCCAGTGATGTTTTGCCCCAGATATCGGAGAACCGTAATATAGCTATGAGTCTAAAGGGAAGCTTGTAAAATCATTTGGCTGGATGTCGGAAAGCTAAAATTAAATTGTCTACTAATTAAATCGTTGGAGGGCACCATGACGGATTTGTATCCATGACACTGAAGGTGGCAGAACCAGCAAGATACAACATTAAGCACGATTCCAGTGATGCCCTTGCAAAATAGGATAGCCTTCGGCATAGCGGATGCACATCTAACTCAGATGCTGAGAACTGGGACCAGTAGGGGTTAATACAGAAACCACTGTACTCACTGTGTTCTCCAGTATGATCAGTTTCCTGGGTGCTGTCGCCAAGTTTGAGCCTAGAAAAGTCCAAATTCAGTGGCTTTCTCGTAGCTTGTCTCTCCCAATATTCTGTTCCTCTCCTCTCAATGCAAACATGCCTCCTCTCCCTCTCAGCATGCTTCCTGCCAGCCCCCTTATTCCTCACATGCATACAACATTGTGAAGTCTATGCTTTTTTTTTTCCTCCCTCCTCGCAGCCCTTAGGGAATGACACAAGCTGTGATTGAAGAATACTTCAGACAGGGAAAATGCCTAGAGAGAAGGGAATTGCATGAACGAATGGATAGTCAATTCCTTAAGCAAGCAAACCTGATTTATGATGGCGATATTTGGAACGATTTCTGTTACAAACAACAAACAATCCATTACAGTTACAGGACGAGACTGTATCACATGGATTGATTGTCCCAGAAAAATGATAATTAATAGTATGGATGGCAATGATTTCTTTGTATTGAGGAGGTGAAGCCACAAGTGGTATGTCGATACTTGTGTGGAACCTAGAGACTCCTTAACCCCTAGGATCGCCTTTACCTATATATTTAATCTATGGATTATTAACATAGGTAAATATACTGCTCAAAAAATAAAGGGAACACTTAAACAACAAACTGGTATTTTAGTGTTCCCTTTATTTTTTTGAGCAGTATATAGTTTGACCATTTTGTTACTGAAAAAGAAAACAACTATACAAAGACCACGACCGATTTTACCCCATATGGTGACTGCATAGTGATAGATACAAGTTCTGAAAAACATATTAAAAGATTACAGAGAGTTTTATGTAGTGATTTATAGACAATGTGCTTTCTGATGGAATCATTCAGTTTTCCCATCTTTTCTAACTGACCAAAATCGAAATAACAGCTTCTTCCAGCCACGACTCGTCTGCAGAGTTTACAATGAAGCCCAAGAAAAATAAAACATAAAATGAGCATATACCCTAAAGCAGGGGCAAACAACATATTCTGATCCAAGGGTCACATTGCAATAACTTAACCAATCCGAAGGGCTGCAAAAAATGTAAAGCGGTATTTACAAGAATACAGCAGCAGATCCATTGGCAGTACAATAATACATCATTAGAATTTTTAGTTGAGTATTTGAGAAGGATTTAGAGAGTTTCTGCTCAGTTTCTGATCCCAAAAAAAAATCAGTGCGAACACACCCAACTTACACTGAGTTTTTGGAGCAACTAAATTAAATCCTCCTCAAATCTCAGGATTTTTTAGTTTTAACATGAAGCATGTTATGCATTGCTACATGATCAGAACCACTGTCAGTACAAGAATACATCACCAAGCTTAGTTCAGTGATCAATTACAGTTCCAGGTCAGCCCAATGATAGACTTCTATCATGTGAACCTGCAACTCCCAGTATGTCCTTAACAATGATAAGGAGGTACTGGGAGTTATTTTTTCCAGCCATTATTAGACTGCAGACCTTAGGAGAACCACAGTACTGATGAGATGTAATCAGTATGACAAATAACCATTTACATCCACTTCCCGACATGGTGCCCTTAAAAATAACAGTACCATTATACTGCCCGATACATAAAGGTATCTCCTATGCAGTTCCCCTGAATAAATAATTGTACGTCACTGTGCTCCCTTTAAAATATCCCCCACATTGCTCCTCTCTACAATATCCCCCCACACTGCTCCTCTCTATAATGTCCACCCACACTGCCCTCTCAACAATATCCCCTCACACTGCCCCTTTCCATAATATTACCCCACAATGCCCCTCTCTATAATATCCACCCACACTGCCCTCTCAACAATATCCCCTCCACACTGCCCTTTCCATAATATTCCCCCATTGCCTCTTACACCCTGCATCTCTCCATAATGTCACTCATACATCTCCATGGTGTCACCAGCACCCTGCATAGCTTCAAAATTTCCCACACACCCTGCACCTCTCCATAATTTTCCCCATGGCTTGCACCTTACCATAATGTTCCACACGCCCTATGCCTCTCCATAATGTCCCCTACACCCTTCACCACAGTGTAATGTTCCCCACACTGCCACATAATGTCTACACCCTGCACCGCTCCACAATGTCCCTCGCAACTCTGCATAATATTTTCCACACCCTTCACTGTTCCATAATGTCCCCCCAACCTGCACCACTCCATAATATCCCTCACATATCTCCATAATGTCCCCCACACCCTGCACCGCACCATAGTGTTTCCCCACACCCTGCACCTCACCATAATATCCCACACAACCTGCACTTTTTCAGATTGTTTCCCATGTACTGCACCTCTCCATAATGTCCTCACACAACCTGCACAGCTCAATAATGTTCCCCCACATTCCCACCTCTTCTTATAATAGTATAAACAATTTTCAGCTCCTCCTGGAGCACTTACTGTTTCCTCTATGTCCTCGCCTCCTCTGCCTGTGTGGCTCCAGCAGAAGTGTGATGAGGACATAGAGTCATGATGTCATTGTAGTGCCCCACGGGGCAGGTGTTTTAACCTACTCATTGCCGGGCCGGGGACGCAGATCCTCTGTGATGTCACAGGGTTGCCTGGCCCGGTTCTGTTTCCCCGAGGCATACAGAAAGGAGGGTGGAGGGTGGTAGTTAGGAAAGTTTTTAGATGAACGTGACGCCACCTGCGGTATGCAGCCAGGAAACAGCCTCCACTGCTGTCGCTGTTCTCTGAGTCAGATGTCGCTGCAGCTAGGGTAGATTTGCTTCCCACAGGTGAAGCTAGGCCCCAGGGATATGATGATGGTGGAACGGAGTAATACGTTGGGGGTGCAGGGCTGAGGGCGGTGGCAAGAACTGGACGACACAGGATGGAATCTCCTTTTAACTTTTACTGGTGACTGGTGAAGTCCAGGAGTTCGTGGCCTGGTCAGCCTGGAAGCAGCAGGGGGATTTCTCTCTGCCCGGCGGTTATAAGCCTCCTTCTATGTGCAGGTGTTGGTCTCTGTGGCCTGAAACTGCACAGCGTCCCTCTTTTTAAGTGTGTTAAGTCTTCCGTCTGATGGGTAGCATGAGCCGGTACTGGGGCCCACTCTGTAGCAGTGACCCCGGGCTCTTTTCTTGCCACTTTGCCTCCAGATTTTAAGTGGGCCAGAGAAGGTGAACTCTTCTGCCCTCAGTCGTTACTACTGGACCGTCAGTAGCCAGTAGTCTGGGACACCGGTGTCCCACTCTATGCGCTCGGTCCTGGAGAGCTGGGCAGCAGCTCTCAGACAGCGACTGTTCTCTTTGCTATGTACTACTGTCCTGAGGTCTCACTTCCTGTTGCTCCCTAATCCCTCCTCCAGGTCAGTATATCCAGAGAGGCTCCCTTCAACACATATTATGAGCTCCCACTACTGGTCCAGAGGAGGAAGTGGTGTTGCATGTTAGTAAACCTGGCAGAGATTACCCCACTGCTTTCAAGCATGGCATTGCCCCCAGTGATGAGAACAATGCCACTGTGGCTCCCAGAACCACTGTGGTGCCACATCATCACACCACTGTATGCTGGGGATGGCAAGTGCAACTCTGATCTCATCTCCTGCGTTCTTGAATTTAACTGTGGTCGCGTCTGAAAAACGTGACTATAGCTGAATATAGGAGAATGAGAACCGGAGCCACCTGGTTCTCTGCTGAGTGCATGCCATCCTTTGATGGGCTGTATGCTGTGCAGACCTGTCCTAAGGTAAGTAAATAGTAGTAGTATATGTAAATAACAGCGTACTTGATTAACACTGTTTGATCAAAAAGCATAAAACCAATCCCACTACAACAAGGTGAACAAGGTGTACCCAGTCTGGATGGACTTACTCTAGTATTAAAACCTTACCTTGCGCTAATGACATCAATGTGAATAGGGACAGAGAAGGACAGGGCCCAACTGCAGCCACCTGTCCATGGGAAGCTCTATAGATGAAATGCATAGCTCAGAGAGAGACCATGCTCCTACAGAAAATACAGAAAGACAATGACCCATTTGACTTCTCACATTTCTAGCACCATTCCCATGTATTCCCAACCAGAACAAACTCCCTACTAATACCCTACTGATACACCCAATGCTGAGCCGCTGATGACGTATTTATCCTTTTGACTGCACCTGCTTTATGGCATGATAACAATGCTCTTCTCTTAGTGCCCCACATAATAATGACCACAAATGTGCTACTTACAGAGTAAAATGTCTGTGTTGTGTGTGTCCGTTTGATACTTACAATTCACTGAGTGCCTCTATAATGTAAAAATGCCTCTTAAGTGCCCAGTTAATATTTAATAATCTCCCCTGAACACCTCACATACAGTAATAGCATCACCTAAATGCCCCCAAATACAGTAATAATAGCGTTCGAGTCCCTCCCTTCACATACAGTAATAAAGGCCCCTGAGTTTCTTCACAAAAAAATTAAACTCCAAAAGAAACAATGAAAAAACTTATACCCACAGTTCCTCACACAATATGATTGACTCCAAAGCCCCACGTACAGAGTGATCCCCTCTAGCCGACACACAGTATAATGTCTCCACAAGCAGTATGATAGCCCTAGTCTCCACACAAAGTATGATCTCCTACACCAGAGGCGTATCTAGAGAGGGGCTGGCGGGGCACCTGTCCCGGGCGCAACTGTCAGAGGGCGCTGTCAGGCCATCTGATGCGGCACTATGAAAGTCTCCCTAGCAGCTGTGTTTCTTCGCTGCCAGCCACACTCATAGAAACAGCAGTGCGCGGCTCCCACTGATCAAATATCTTTGTATATTTCAGACGCGAGGTCAATTGAAGTGGCGACCATCTGCCCTGACTTCCGAGTCAGAGTGACGTCTGTAGTGTGATCAGGTCAACTGATCACACTTGCTGACCCTGAAGTAAGGGCCGCAGCGCAGAGGCGGCAGAGAATGCTAGTTATAAGTGCTCCAGTGGAGCTAAAGACACCGAAGAGACACACTATGGGATGAGGGGGCAGTATCTATGGATAAAGAATGGGGGGGAAAGAGGGTTGGGAGTGGGCAGTATCTATAGACACGGTATGGGGGCGAGAGGGTGGGGAGAGGGAACTATCTGTGGACACAGTGTGGTGGGAAGAGAGGATGGGGAGGGGTAAGTATCTTTGGACACAGTATAGGGAGAAAGAGGGTGAGGGGTGATGTATGGGGAGAGAGGGTGAGGGAGGATGTATGCAAACACAGTATAGGAAGTGAGGGATGATGTATAAACACATAGTATAGGGAGTGAGGGATGATGTATACAGACATAGTATAGGGAGTGAGGGGTGATGTATCAGGAGAGAGGGTGAGGGGTGATGTATACAAACATAGTATAGGGAGTGAGGGGTCATGTAAACAGATATAGTATATGTATACAGACATATTATAGGAAGTGAGGGTGAGGGATGATGTATGCAGACATACTATAAGGAGTGGGGGTGAGGGGTGATGTATACAGTGTAATGACCTGCACCCCGAACATATCGGGGACACACGTCTGGCAGCAGGATTGAGGCACACACACGAGCACTTTGTCACTTAAACAGTCCAGGCGGTTTATTCACATCCTCATGAACCATGCAGTGTAACTTAAATGTAAACCATACTTTGGGTTCGCATAACAGAAAACTAACAAAGTCTATTACTTCAGGGCCACAGCCGCTCTCTCGCAGGACCACAATGTCTCACTGTCGGTTTAGACCGCCGAGTGTCCATACAGTTCATTCTCTGGCATCACCCAGTCTACATCCCCTTTTCTCAGGGTGTTACCTGCCAGTCGCTTTGTAGATTTCTACATCTGCCTTCATCCAGGCTCGATCTCCAGGGAGACTGTCTCACTGGGCTCACTAACCAGGTCCTAGGATCAATTCCGTGCGATGGCACCTGCTGTCAGTGCGGAGCCCCAATAAACTCTGCAGCTCCCTGGACTCTCAGAGCCCCTTGCTGTCTCAGCATGCACATGATCTCCTGAACATGTGCTTTCAGCAAGATAGCTCCCACCTATTCACAGCAATCATGTGACAAACGACAGCTCCATTAAATCCCCTTAGACACACCTATGTATGGGAGGTAGGTGGATGGTCAAACCCACCCATTACTTCTGACCATCCCCTGAACCGAGCCCTGAATGTGTACAAAAAAACCTCATGGCACTACAAGTCCCAGAGAAATATTCCAGGTTCAGAACGCAGACAATTTCCGCCTCTCAGACACATACAGGCCATTTATAACCTTGCCGGTCGCATCCTTACAACAGACATAGTATAGAAAGAGAGGGTGAGGGGGAATGTATACAGACATAGTATGTGGAGCGATTGGGGGAATGTATGAATGTATACGGACATAGTAAGGGGAGCAAACAAGGGAAAGAAATTTTGAGAACACATAATAAAGAGTGACATGGTATGAGGAGCAAGTGGGCACAGTAGTGGGTGTGGACACAGTATGGGGAGTGAGGGGGAAAATATATGGACACACAGGAGGTAGTGAGGAGACAGTAAGGGTTGAGAATAATGTTAGGGGCACAGAATATAGACTGGGTAGTGGAGGGGGGCGGTATGGAGAGAGGGTAGCATCAGGGGACAGTGTGAGGCCATAGCAAGGAGGGAGAGTGCGATGAGAGGTTACAATATAAAGACTGGGCAGAATAAGGGGACACAGTGCAAAGGACAGTGTGAAGCTTCTAGCAGCTTCTGGTAGTCATTGTACATCTATATAAACCAGCCAGTGCAAGCGAGGTGCTGAGCTTGCGAGGTGCTGAACTGAAGTAAAGTGCTGAATTTAAGATAAGTGCATAGTTTCAACACAATTACATAGTGGTGATAACTGTAATTGTTGAATTTCATTAGGGAATTGTGTGTCTGTTTGTGATTCTGTGAAAAGGAAAAAAAAAAAAAAAAGTTAGTCTTGTGATTTAATTAGTAGGATTAGTCACACCTGTTTCTAGAAGCTTCTAGCAGCTTCTGGTAGTCATTGTACATCTATATAAACCAGCCAGTGCAAGCGAGGTGCTGAGCGTGCGAGGTGCTGAACTGAAGTAAAGTGCTGAATTTAAGATAAGTGCATAGTTTCAACACAATTACATAGTTTGAATTTATCCTTATACGTTTTCCATTGTTTTGTTTTGTTTTTTTTCTCTTTGTTTTACTACTTTAACGTTTATCCCCATTTAATAGGTGCTCCATGGACAATGCTACCAGGTGTGTATCTTGTCAGATGTATGCATGCCTTGAGCAGCCGTTCGAGGGTGACTATGTCTGCACTCGATGCAAGCATGTTGCGTATTTGGAAGCCAAGGTAACTGATCTAAATAAGCAGCTTGCAACACTAAGGGGCATTGCAAACCTGGAGAGGAGTTTAGAGCCCACTGAGCTTTCTCTGGCTGGGGCCAGTGATATGGAGGAGGGTGGAGGTGGGGAAGATCAGGACCCAGAGGTAGGTAGCTGGGTAACAGTTAGAAGAAGAGGTAGGGGGAAAAGTGTCAGGGAGCCTAGTCCAGACCTGGCACAACCTAGTAAATATGCCTGTTTGGCTGATATTAGGAATGAAGGGCCTGGACTAGGGTCACTACAGCAGGACGTTGCTCCTAGCAACCAGGAAAACAACTGCTGTAGGAAGGCGGGAAATAGGAGTGCAGCAAAGCCCAGACAGATGTTGGTGGTAGGGGACTCTATAATTAGGCGGACAGACAGGGTCATCTGCAGTGTGTTGTCTGCCGGGTGCTCGGGTTCGGCATATTGCGGATCGGATAGACAGAATGCTGGGTGGGGCTGGGGAAAACCCAGCGGTCATGGTGCACATTGGTACTAATGACAAAATTAGAGGCAGGTGGAAGGTCCTTAAAAATGATTACAGGGAACTAGGAGAGAAGCTCCAGGACCTCCAAGGTGGTGTTTTCAGAAATACTACCGGTGCCACGAGCGTCACTAGAAAGACAGCGGGAGCTTAGGGAGATAAATATGTGGCTTAGAAATTGGTGCAGGAAGGAAGGGTTCGGGTTCATGGAGAACTGGGCCGACTTCTCAGTCGGCTACAGGCTCTACGGTAGGGACGGGCTGCACCTCAATGGGGAAGGTGCAGCTGTGCTGGGGGAGAAAATGGTCAGACGGATGGAGGAGCTTTTAAACTAGGATCGGGGGGGAGGGAGGGTAGTAGAGCAAATAAGGGGAAAGATAGAGCAGATAGAGACAGTGAGACGGTAGGGGTCAATGAAGGATTAGGGGGGGGGTGGGACATACAAGGAACGTAGGGAGGCTAGGAGTAATAAAGGTGTTAATAGGATTAAATGTCTACTGGCAAATGCAAGAAGTCTTGCAAACAAAATTAATAAATTGGAGACTCTTATGTCAACCATGGATTATGATGTGGTGGGCATTACGGAAACCTGGCTGGATGAAAGCCATGACTGGGTGACAAACATACAGGGTTATAGTACATTTAGGAAGGACAGGAAAGGCCAAAAAGGTGGTGGGGTGTGTATATTTATTAAATGTAACCTAAAACCTGTGTTGTATGATGACAATGAGGGGAACAGCAACAATGTAGAGTCAGTATGTGTAAATGTACATGGGGAGGGGAATAATGGAAAAATGCTAATTGGAGTTTGCTATAAGCCTCCTAACATACCTCAACAAATAGAGGGTGAAATGCTGGAACAAATTGAAAAGGCAGCTAATAATAATAATCGGGTTCTTATTATGGGGGATTTCAACTATCCAGACATACAGTGGGACATAGAATCTTCTGGTTCTGCTAAAAGCTGTAAGTTCTTATCTACTATTCAAGACCATTTCCTCTCTCAGATGGTAGGTGAACCGACCAGGGGAGATAATTTGCTAGATCTGGTCCTGTCAAATAGACCGGATACAATTTCAGATCTACAGGTCCGGGAGCACTTGGGCACCAGCGATCATAATATGGTAAGCTTCAACATAATATTCAATAGAACATTTCAAAGGGGGAATGCTAAAACCTGGAATTTTAGGAAAGCTGATTTCAACAAATTAAGGGAAGAGCTTAAATGTGTAGATTGGGACAAAGTCATAATAACTGGGGATACCGAACATAAATGGGGTAAGTTTAAGGATATACTACTAGAGTCCTGTAAAAAACGTATACCCTCTGGTAATAAAATGTCCAGGAATAAAAAGAAACCACTATGGATAAATAAGACTGTACAAAGTATAATAAAACAAAAACAAAGGGCATTTAAAATCTTAAAGGCTAAGAATACAGAAATAGCATTTCAGAAGTATAAAGATATCAATAGGAAATGTAAAAAAGAAATCAAACAAGCAAAATTAGCTACTGAAACAAAAATCGCCAATGACATTAAAATAAATCCCAAAATCTTTTATAAATACATTAATGCCAAAAGGAAAACAAAGGATAGTATTGGCCCCTTAAAATATAATAACAAGTTAGTTATAGAGGACAAACAAAAGACTGAGATATTAAATAGGCATTTCTCATCTGTATTCACCAAGGAACTGACTGTACCAGGGATCATTCAACAAGTGAAAAATCAAAGTTCACCACCCGATATAATTAATTTAACACAAGATGAAGTACGCCTACGTCTGAGTAAATTAAACATTGACAAATCCCCAGGGCCAGATGGCATTCATCCACGAATATTGAGAGAATTGAGCTCCGTAATCGACAGACCGCTGTATCTCATCTTTTTAGACTCACTTGTAACAGGGTTGGTGCCTCAGGATTGGAGGATTGCTGATGTGGTACCGATATTTAAGAAAGGTAAGAGGGTAGATCCAGGCAACTACCGTCCAGTAAGCCTGACATCAGTAGTATGCAAAGTTTTTGAGGGCATTTTAAGGGATGACATGCAAAAATATATTGCAGAAAATAATATAACTGACAAACAGCATGGATTCTTGAAAGAGAAGTCGTGTCTAACCAACCTGTTGGGGTTCTATGAGGGGGTAAGTTCAAACCTGGATATTGGTAATGCAGCTGATGTGATTTATTTGGACTTTGCAAAGGCATTTGATACTGTACCACATAATAGCCTTATACTAAAGCTCCAGAAGCAAGGACTAGGGGACACAATATGCAACTGGGTAAGGAATTGGCTAAAAGATAGGAAACAAAGAGTAGTCATAAATGGTACATTCTCTAAATGGGCTATAGTCAGCAGTGGGGTGCCGCAGGGATCTGTGCTTGGACCAATTCTTTTTAATCTCTTTATTAATGACCTTGTGGATGGTATTGATAGTACAGTGTCAGTCTTTGCCGATGACACCAAACTGTGTAGGATATTAAAAACTGACCTGGATAGTACAATATTACAAAAAGATCTGGATAAGATGTCAGAATGGGCAGATACTTGGCAAATGAGATTTAATGTTGATAAATGTAAAGTAATGCACCTAGGACGGAGTAATCCTATAGCTGCGTATACATTAAATGGAAGTAAACTCGGGAATACAGAACAGGAGAAGGACTTGGGGATTCTCATTACAAATAAGCTGAGCAGCAGCACTCAATATCAAGCAGCAGCTGCTAAAGCAAACAAGATTTTAGGGTGTATAAAAAGAGAGATTAGATCCCGTGATCCCAACGTATTGTTACCCCTCTATAAATCACTTGTAAGGCCACATCTGGAATACGGGATCCAGTTTTGGGCTCCACATTTTAAAAAGGACATTCAGAAGTTAGAGTCAGTTCAAAGGCGGGCAACTAGACTATTACAAGGAATGGAAGGCCTCCCATATGATGACAGGTTGAAAAAGTTAGATATGTTTAGCTTAGAAAAAAGACGTCTCAGAGGAGATCTCATTTATATGTATAAATACATGTGTGGTCAATATAAAGGACTGGCACATGACTTATTTCTTCCAAAGACAGTACTAAGGACCAGGGGACACTCACTGCGAGTGGAAGAAAAGCGATTCCAACAGCTAAATAGGAAAGGGTTCTTTACAGTTAGAGCAGTCAGACTGTTGAATGCCCTACCACAAGAGGTAGTAATGGCAGATACTATAACAGCTTTTAAAAAAGGGCTGGATGATTTCCTCAGTACACACAACATTGTTGGTTATAAATGACTTAGTGACTAAATGTAGAACTGGTGGAAGAAGGTTGAACTAGATGGACCTAGGTCTTTTTTCAACCTAAGTAACTATGTAACTATGTAACTAAGAGTGGGCTCAGAATGGAAAGGAGAGGGCAGTGTGAAGGGCATGTACAATAAGAAGGACAGTGTGTGGGTCATATTTTGTGCAGAGAACACAGTGAGGGGCCATTATTTATTCCCGGGCACAGCATAGGGCAGATATTTTTAAACAGAAGTATTATATTCATTCTGCTATTTTTAAGGGCATCGTGTCGGCATGTGCTGCAGAAGACCGGAGAAGATAGAAATCTGCATGGATGAGATGTGAATGTGAAAAGCAATCATGGCATCAGGCAAGATGAAGAATAGAAAGAAAAAACTCAGAGACAACATCATCTATAAGGTACCTTAATGTAAATGTTTATTTGTGATACTGACTATGTCCCATCATTAGGCCTTGGTCCCATTTGCGCATTGCTTCTGATGTGAGTGCAATGGGATCCCCACTGATCAGCTGTTCTTGGTGCAGGTGGCCGGAAATGCTTATTTCTGGATCTGCTCCGTCTTTTGATAGTAAGATTGTATTGAGCTTAGTATTCAAAGAATTGGTAGATCTGCAGCAGAAAAAACTGCAGCAAACAGTACAGAAAGTTATATATTGCTTGAATCAGGGTCTCTGCCCCTACATCATTCTGCTTTCAGTTGAGTTAGCAAAAGCCTGGTGACAGATTTTCTTTAAAGTGTTCTTGTCACTGTGTTGCCCAGGGCTATGGGGTACTCGGACCCAGGTGGTGTAATACTAGGGTTATGTCACTTGCAGGTTGCGGCTATATGGATGGAGCCGCCGATGCACAGTTCTCACTACTGGGGCTGGTGTTGGTGGCAGCCTGGATTTTAGGCCCTTTGCAAGCAGGGCCGAGCCTCAGAGGATACGTGATGTGAATGGGTGCAGAAAGAAGGTAGGCCAAACAAGGGGTTGCAGTGTAACTGATTCCTTTACTCACAGTCAGATGGAAACTGGTCAACCGAGGAAGGCTGGTCTTGACCGCTGGTCCCCTTAGTCCCACTGCTGGTTTAGTGACCTGATGGCTTCTTTCCCCGGCACTTGTCTTTGGTTGGTGGGTTCCCATGACTTGGAGCGTCTGGGGGTCCCCTCCTGGTAGTCTCTCAATGGTAGTCCGTATGACGGTAGCGTGAACCTTGTGGGGTCGGAGTCTCTGGTCCTGTTCCCCGGTTCTCCCATTGCTACTGGGTCCTGAAATTCAAGGTCAGTGAGGTAGGTCCTTGATGGTCCCCTCACTGTGCAGATTTTATCAGGTCTGCCTGGAGCGTTTGCCTGACTTAGGATTCTGTACCCCATCGATGCTATGGTTCCGGGAGCACTCCACCGTACCCCACCAGCAACCAAACGCCTGGGCCCTCAGGTCACCGTCACACTTCTATCAGTGCTTCACTCACTCTCTCTCTCCGTCCGTCCGTCACTGATGACTCTCACTCTCTCTGACTGAACACTGTCTGCCCGTCCCACCAGGTCATCTAGTGGACTGGATCGGCTACACCTCTAAGTGGCCATCCATTAGGTCCAACTCTAGTCTGGCACCAATCTATGGGGAATTTGGGTGTAAAACAGGGATTAACTGGAATGTTTTTGTTGTTACCGGCACTGGTCTTCTGGGTCCCTGGGGTAGGTCCTACATCCTGGTGGGGATGCAGTACCTTGTAGATCCCTGATGGCTTCAGGGGCACTACATCACCATATTAAAAGTACCAGGCTGCTCCATAATTCCTGGTACTACAACTGCTGTTCATCTGTCCACCTCTTTCACTGTTTGGCACCACAGTCCCGCACCTTAAAGTCATATAGTCCTCACTGGTCAGGGTCTCTTCCCACCCACCGGAACTCGTTCTCTATAATGGTGTTGACCTCTGTCAGATTTGACTCGTCTAACATAGGTTTCTGTACCGACCTATTCGCCAAGGTCTATGCCAAGCCCCAGTTGAGCACCTGTACCGCTGAAGTTAGTTCACTGACAGCAGAACCTCGGTAGAGTTTGGACCTGGAATTCACAATTCCAGGAGGGAGGTAATCCTCTACACATCACCGCTGTGAACCCATGGTCAGGTGATAGATGTCACAAACACCCACTTACTATGGTCTATGGTATATATCTGGCTTGCGCACTGTTCCTATTTCCTATACTACCCACTAGTACAGCTTTCTACTCACTAACTAAACGAGGATGGAGTCAGCCTGTTCCCTGCGGTTAGGCCGGTTTCACACATCCGGCTTTTCGCCGGATTGACGGATTCGGTGCATGCCAGTAGAGTGTATACAGTACAGTAGCAGCGCGACAAGCGACAGTCACATGCTGTCATGTTACCGGAGCATGTGACCCGGAAGTTGCGGCGCTGCCATTGTACTATATACACTGTACTGGCGTGCATCGAATCCGGCAAACCGGCGAAAAGCCGGATGTGAGAAACGGCTCTTAGCCCCTCCTCCAGTGGGCTACCCACAGAGCTTAATCGTTTCCTGCCCATAGTCCTACTTCTAATCTTTCTACCTTTGAGCACTACCTGAAACTGGCCACTAGATGGTCACACTTATACTCTATGCATGATCATTACATACACAATAGATACATGGACACAGTTCATACTACTATAATACAACGCGATTGATATCTTCAGGGCAGGAACATATGAGCCTAGCCCACCTCCTTACACACTCACAAAAAAAAATGCACCTACGAAAAAAAAAATAATAAACAAGACAAACGCAACTATCCCCATTCCCCTGATGTTCTGTTCTGGTCTGTGCTGTGTACAGACTGAGGCACAGCAGGTGCTATATCGTGATGGTATCATGCCTGCTGAGCCAGTGATCATACAAACTTGACCATTTAAACTCAACCATTGTGGTACCACTGATATAGATACAGTTGAATTTGGGCTGCTGGGCAGAGGGTATGGATAGTTTGGCACTGGGTCTCCCTTTCTCTTGGGCACATGGTCTCCCACCATTGGCAGTACACCACCACGTAGAGGTCAGATCTGCTGCATACCTTGTGTCTGGTGCACGTATTGCAGATGTTTATAATGAGTCATGAGATCTGTTGCAGTCACAGCGCAACTTAATGACACTTTTTAATCAGACTTTCACCAGTCTTTATGGCACACATGAAAGAACTCATTAAAGACAGCAAATACATTTTTAAATGTATGCTTCTAACATTATAGGCACAAAAAACACCTGCACAGGGGAAGCGTTCGTATAGATGAGAGTACAGCTGCATCATGTCTTGCATTATGTGTATCAATGATCTGCAACCCAAGACAGCCAACAGAGAAGAAAATGAGCCTTCAGGGGTCTGGTGAAATAGGAGGCCTGTTGTGTTGCCACTTGCCATGAAATTGAGTGAATTATTTCTGCCTGTAACTGCTTGTAGGGGGAGCTACCGTCAGGTAGATTTATGCAGTGGTAAAGGTTTCGGTTGGAGCTCTGTAAGTCTGTATGTCGTGATCTTCCCATACTGGCAGCAGCAAGCGGCAAGGATCATAGGGAATAGGGGAGCTCTGCTCTAGTAAAATGGAGAATTGATAGTGTGCAATGTAAGCAATGAGTCACAGCTCAAGGAGACAAATTTGCCATTCAGGCTCGGATTGTCACATAAGCTTAATTTTTTTAGAGATAGATACCACTGAATTGGATAGTTAGTACTTTGCAGGAAAGCAAAAAGTAAAGGGCTTATATAATAGTCAATATTATTTTTATTTATTTTTATACATCATTTTTTAATTTTAATGAATAACAATATGTAGTATACAAACACTGTAGTACATAGGGGGAATTATTTTACTGATGGATCACCATCACCTTGAAGGAGTTTTCCAATTTCAGAAAAAGTCAATCTTAAATTCTGTAAAATAACAAACACAGCGGGTACTCACCCTCCCCAGGTCCAAACCCAGCTATCCGCCACTGCTTGGTTCTCTGTATTTTAGCTGCAATGGTGATATCATGTCGAAAAAATGTCTGATGCCGAATCGGCACTGCCCCATAGTCTAACATTGGACCTTGTGTTATCCAATAAAACATAGATAGCAATCGTCCGACGTATACCCTTGTGAGAGGACAGCCTTAAAAGGAGACACAATGAAATATCTTTACTGTTATAGGGGAAGCAAGGATATATAATAATAGTAATAATAATAATAATAATAATAATAATAATTATTATTATTATTATTATTACTATTAATAATAAAGCACAGGGATCTTTTTATTATTATAAGGAGGCATAGAATTGTTATTATAAGGGATCAAAGGGGAATAATATTAAAAGAGGCACAGGGGAATTATTAAAAGGTAGCACAAGTTGTGGTTTGTGGAGAGGGGGTGGAATGTCAGTAGGGACCTGGAAAAGCAGTAAAGATGTTTGTGTGTTTCATTTTATGAATGGAAGAAGGAGTCATGATAGTATGGACTAAATGTAAATGAAAAGGGAAAATAAAAGATAACAAGCAGCGAGAACGTTACTTGTGAGAACCTGCACAGTATACACATATGGCAGTTGAAATAAGTATCAAACACATCACCAATTTTTAAATTAAATATATTTCTAAAGGCGCAATTGATATGAATTTCTCACTAGATGTCGGTAACAATCCATCCAGTCCATACAGGCAAATAAATCAAACCATAAATTAAGTTATGTGTAATAAAGAAAAATGACACAGGGAAAAAGTATTGAACACATCCAAAAAGGAGGTGCAAAAAGCCATGGGAAGTTATGCCAACAGCTGAAATCTTTCACTAATTATTATTATTATTATTATTATTATTATTATTTATTTATAGAGCACCATTGATTTCATGGTGCTGTACCTGAAAAGGGGTTACATACAAAATACAGATATAAATTACAGCAGACAAACTGGACAGAGGGGAGAAAGGGTCCTAGCGGGCTTACATGTCACCTTTTTGTGAAAAATAATATCAGCTAGTTCAACTTATGGCCTATAAAAAGGTGTCTCATTATCAAGATGCCAGACAAGAAATATCTCATAGTGGGTAAAACTAGTGAGCTGTCTCAAGACCTTTGCTAATTTATTGTAGCAAACATACTGATGGCATTGGTTCCAGAATTTCTAAATTACCGAAGGTCCCAGTGAGCACTGTTGGGGCCATAATCTAGAAGTGCAAACAACATAATTTCTCATTATTGCACATAAGTCAATATTTATGGACATGTGTAGCGCCCCACATGGGGCAGGGGTTAAATACTCATTGCCGGGCTGTCAGGGATGTCACGGGTGGCCCTGCCCGGTTCCGTGACCCCAAGGTGTACAGTAAAGAAGGAAGGGTTGGGAAAGGAGTGATGATGGTGGAAGATTTGTGTCGTGACGCCACCTGTGGTGCGCAGCCAGGGAATAGCCGCCGCTGCTGTCGCTGTCCTCCGGAGCAGATGCTTATAGCAGCTAAGATGTTTCTGCTCCCCATAGGTGGAGCGGGCCCTGGGGAGTTTGATGAGGGGAGTAGTTGTAATGGTGAGCACTGAAGCGTGGGGTGCCGGCACCGGCAAGGACAGGCGGAGACAGTCTCTGTGGGTTCAAGGTTGTCTTTACTCACAGTCCTGGTTTTACCCGGAAGATGATGGTCACCGCCGTGATGGGCTCCCACTGTGATTCCTTTCTGGTCAGCGTCCCTCCAATCCTGGTGTAAGTGGCATGTGGAACGGGCTGCGGGTGTTTTCTGCACTCTCCGCAGACCCTGGAATCCCGTGTAGCTGTGGGGAACCTGGGCTGAGCTGTCTGCTCCAAGCCACGGATCCTATGGAGCTCCCAGAAGTGTAAGGTAAAAGATTGGACCAAGGTCCCAGCGTGTGTCTCACCCCAAGCTGTGCCCAGGGATAGCTAACTATGTGTAGAGATGCTCCTTCCCTTTTCCCCAAGTGGTGCCCGCCCCCCAGGTGGATGTCCTAGTGACTGGGAAAGTCCCATGCTTCATGATGGCCGACCCCCTGCCTACCCTAGGCCATCCCCCCAGTGGGAAGGCACCTAACGGTGGGGTTTGTGTGAGTGTGAGAAACACCAGCAATTAATCTCTCCTTACCCGGAATGAGTACTACATCCTAAAGGAGATGCAGTACCCTGTGGTGACTGAAGCCTCAGGGGCGTCACATTACCCCACGGCAAATGGCAGCACTCCCAGGCTGCAACCAAACAAAGTTAGTACACCGCAATATTTTTAGTATGCAATAAACAAGTTAATAATTTTCCCTTTATGGGAGGTAGCATCAAACATTTCAAACCATATACCGGTTAGCAAGAAAATCAAGTGCAGTCAAGAAAAACAAACATCAACATCTGCATAGAAAAACAGTTATTCTTGCTTGGCTGCTGGTGGTGCCAGAGGGCTGATCCCAACCCCCTGGCTCTGGACACTCACATGACATCCTCGGGCAAAGTGTCCAACCTTGTTGCAGCGCCAGCAGATCGGCTGCTCATCAGCATCATAACGATCAGGTATCTGGGGCAGCGGGTTCTTCCCGCATCGCTGTAAGAGGAGATCTTAAGCACTGGAAGCCAAGTCAATGGTTGCACGTTGCTGAGTCCCTTGCTTGGTTTGCACCGCTTTGGTCAAAGTAACCATACCTTTAATCAATTCCAAGATGTGGAGCCGCAGTTCATTGATGGAATCATCACCCACGGTCTGTTCCTTGGCTTCAACCCGCACTGGTTTAGCTGGCACCAACCCCGGTTACTGAAGCATGGCACTGCAGATATCTGCTCACGCAATGCCCAGATGTCCCGGTCTTTAAATTCCGCAAAGCTGAGGTCAAGGTTTTGCATGGATACAATACGCATCTGGGTCCGGTGTTGTGAATGTCATTCGTGTGGGTGCTGGTGTGGAGCTCCCTCTGGTGGCCAGGAATGGTAATGAAGCAGAGTCTGAATCTGTGACACAAACAGGTGTTGGAATTAATTTGGAATCCAGGAAGTCCTATTGCAGACCAACCTGGTGTATTTAAGAGAGCAGTTTCTGGTTGGCTGCTGCCGGTGATAAATGTTGCTTCTGCCTCTGAAGATGGTTTGGAGTTTGTCCTTCAGTTTCCTCTATTTATCCTGCACCAAAATTTACTCCAGATAGGTCTACTGGTTTTCTTTTTTGCTGGTTTTGCACCTACGGGTGTTTTTCTTTTTGTTTCCATTTTGCTCTGTGTTTGCTTTCTTGTATGTAAGTATCTGGCTCTCCGCTATTTTTGAGAGGGCAGTTCCTTCAGCAAGAAAGGGAGTTTCTCCCTGTTCGGATGTTGATTATTTGCACTTTTGAATATTATTTGTTCTGTGATTTTGTTTCTTCCCATTATATCTGCAGTTCTGTTTAAAGTGTCTGGCACAAGAGTACCTGATATAGTGGGGAAAAGACCGTGTGGTCTTAAGACTTTTTTTATCAGGAGTTTGTTATTTTTTGCAGGGTTTTTTGCTGGCCGTAGTCACTTATCTTTATTGTTCTGTTGTATCTAGTAAGTCGAGCCTCATCTTTGCTAATCCATATTTTCTATCTGTGTATTGTGTTTTCTTACATCACCGTCGTTACATGTTGGGGGCTTGCTATTCCTTTGGGGACTGCTCCAAGGCAAGTTAGGATTCATCATTTCTATCTTTGAGGTGTAGCAAGTTTCTCCAGCAGTGACGAGGTGTCTAGGTGTGTTAGGAACATCCCACTGCTACTTCTAGTGTTGTCCGATAGATAGGGGATTGTGGTCAGCTTAGTTTCAAACTACTCTTGTGGTTTTCTTTTTTCCTGATTAATGGGATTTTTTGTGATCGTCCAACGGTTACCAGTTCATAACAGCATCACCGGCTACACAAAAAAAAGGTATTCAAAAGAAGGAAATTTTTTATTTATTTCTGTATATTTTTCCTCTTATTGTTTGGATTCCGTGGAAGATATTTTGCTGGCATGGATATTAACCAGTTGTCTGATTGTGTTGAGCATATTGCTTCTAAGGTTCAGGGTATGTCGGCTTATCTTAGACAGACTCCTGTGGTAGAACCTAAAATTCCCGTTCCTGAATTGTTCTCGGAGGATAGGTCTAAATTCCTGAACTTTAAAAATAATTGTAAATTATTTTTTGCCTTAAGACCTCAGTCCTCAGGGAGTCCCGTGCAGCAGGTTAGGATTGTCATCTTCTTGTTTTGCGGTGATCCTCAGGACTGGGCCTTTTCCTTGGTTCCTGGTGATCCGACTCTTGCTGATGTGGATTCCTTTTTAAAGGCCCTGGGATTGTTTATGACGAATCCAATGTTGTGGATCAAGCTAAGAAGGCCTTGTTGGCATTGGTCCAGTGTCAGGATTCCATTGAAATTTTTTGCCAGAGATTCAGAAAGTGGGTAGTCCTTTCCAAATGGAATGATGATGCTCTTGTGACACTTTTTCGGAAGGGTCTTGCAGATACTGTGAAAGTGTTATGGTGGGATTTCCTTTCCCTTTGGGTCTTGATGCCTCTATGACCTTAGCCATTCAAATAGATAGACATTTACGCGAACGCAAAGTGATATGTGCAGATGTATTGCTTGCGGAACAGTCTTCAGAGCTTATGCAGTGTGATCAGGTTCTCTCTTATGCTGAGCAGCAGGATTTTAGACAGAGAAACAAGCTGTGTTTCTATTGTGGAGACGCGTCTCACACTATCTCTGTCTGTCCTAAACGAGAAAAGAGATTTGCTCGTTCATTTACTATGGATAATGTGCAACCTAAATTTCTTTTGTCAGTCTCTTTAATTTGCTCATTTTCCTCGTTTTCTGCTATGGCTTTTCTTGAGTCAGGGGCCGCCCTGAACTTGATGGATTTTGGGTTTGCTAAAAGTTGTGGCTATCCCATGGTACCTTTGCAAACTCCTATTCCTTTAAGGGGCATTGATGTTACTCCCTTAGCTGAGAATAAACCCCACGTTTTGACTCAGGTGACTAAGAGGGTTGCCACAGCAAATCAGGAGAATTGTAAATTTTTGGTACTACACAACTTGCATGATATTTTGGTACTGGGATTCCCTTGGCTGCAGACCCATAATCCAGTTCTAGATTGGAGATCATTGTCTGTGGTTAGTTGGGTTGTCAATGTGTTCATAAGACCATGAGACCCTCAGGGCATCCACAGGGAACTGCATCCTCTTGGGGGTGCAGGACCTACCCCCTGGTACCTGGAGTACCAGTGTCGATTCCACCAACATACATCTAAAATCCTAGTTCTCCTCTCCACACTGGGCATAGAGGGTTAACCATGTAATGGGATGGTCGCCATCGGAACGAGTGCCTGGGTATAGCCAGCCTGGTGGGAGAGGTGAGCAGTCAGTCTGTAGTCAGTTAGAAAGTCGGGAGCACACAGGAGAGGTGTGCGGACGTGCCAGAGCTGGGTCCGTGTAACGGTGACCCCGGGGGCACAGAAGAGAGGTCACCAGGACGGGTACCAAGATACCGCTGGGACCGGATCACGAACAGGGCACAGGGCCCTTGGTCAAGTGCAAGTTTCAGACTGTTTGACAAATACCTGCACAGTGAGGACACCTTCATGGACTTCATCGAACCAAATAATCTGGGGGCATCAGCAGTAAACTAGGATCGGGGTTCGGACACTTACCTTCCTGCAGGGACCACACTGCCCGCTGTACGGAGAAGGAGACTGTACCCCAAAAGGGACAGTCGGGGTTCCGAAACGCTCCACGCTACGGGGACTCAATCTACAGAGAGTGCCGGGGACACTGCAACCTGGGTCAGTACATTGGCACTGGTCCTCCCGGGACCTGAACCAGCAACTCCTGTGTCCACAGTGAGTGGAGACTGTTCAACACAACCTGGTGTGGTCTCCATTTTTGCCCCATTACATCTCCCAAGCACAGCCCTACCTGCGGAGGGCCTACCATCACAGCTGTCACTCTCTCCATCCTTAATCGCAACCCGCAGGTTGCGTCATATGACAAAAACTCTTATCTCCCCTGTACATACACCACATTATCAAAAGGGGCCCAGAGCACGGGACTGGGCAACGGCCACCAGAGTGACATTCCCATTTGTTACCGCCCGGGACTGAGTACCCCCTTCTCTGGGCACAACAACCCTTTTTTCTGGCGTCATGAACAGGATACGGACAAGGCCCGTTAACACGGGTGACGTGTGCCTTAAGAACTATATTTTATGGACTGTTTGGGTAAAGACTGTCGCCATCTTTGAATCTTTGAAAAATCTGCTGCGCCATCACTGTGACCAAAAGAGCACGAAAAGCCGAACCTGCCCCTTGGTAGAGGTATCATGCAAAAGTGAAACTGGCTGTAAGAGGCCGGCAGAATGCACCCTGGTATGCGGAAGTGACACCAGTCCTGGAACACTGAATCTGCAGACCAGCACGAGACAAGATGTCTGTTCCTACAGCCCGCGTAACCCTGCCCTGGATTGAAGCAGAGCTGGATCTGCTGCGTCTCCGGATGCGGCTGCAAATGATCCAACAGATCGAGGACTAGCGCCGGGAGATGAGGAGAATAGTGGCGGTGGTGCAGACCCAAGCAAAACGGGTCGTGAACGAGGAGCGGCACCAGGAGCCAGTAAGCGAGGCATCATCCTCAGCCCCACAAGTCCCTGCTGTCGCGGAACAATCAACACCAGTGCCCGCTGACCCGCCAGTACACTGGATCCTCCCACCGCGGCAACACCAGACCGGGCCGCGGCACCACCGTCCACAGCCAGACCAGATCAGGCCACAACGCCATCGTCCACGACCAGATCGGACCAAGCTAGGTTGCGGAACACAGCCCTGGGAGACCCGACGACCACAAGAGAAGGCGCCGGTGACCAGCCTGAGCTGGAGCCCACTGACGGTAATACAGATGCGGGTTATCTGGGTTCGGGGAGCATCAAGTTTGAGAGGGAGTCCGGGATGACTGCTGTGGCACAGAGGGCTGCCATGAACGAGGAGGCCTGCCAAGCCACCATCCGGCAGCTGCACAAGGAGCAGCAGGCTCGGGCTCCCAGGAGAAGAGAGGTGAGAGCCCGTGATCTGAAAGGGAAGGAAAGGCTGCGCCAAGATACCTGGGGCGCCCGTGGGGTCCAGTATCAGGGGACCGTCGTTAAATTCGACCAGCACAAAGGGTGGGGATTAATCAAGGAGCCAGGGATGCATGCTGGCGTGTTTGTGTTCCGCAGAGGTGTGCTGGACCACCTGGCACAAGGACATCCGGATCGTGACCTGCACCTGGGTGACGTGGTCACGTACACCAGGCATCATGGAGAGAGGGGCTGGTATGCCCTTGATGTCCAGAAAATTCGAGACATGTGCCAGCCAACTCCTCCTATTCCCCCACCATTTCCAAGGTCCTCCACACTGTGGTAGCTGAACCAGGCTACCCCAGCAGTTGTTACCATTGACAATGTTGTTATACTTGTTATGATATCGCTGCTAATAATTTGAAAAAGTTTTGAAAAATGCTAAATCATTTGGGACAGTCACCTGATTTTCCACCAGTTCAGTTAAATATGGACCATGGCTGCAGGACTGGCAGCAGCCAGCACGAACTTGTACTTTTGTAAATAGTTGCACCCAGTGTGCCTACCAGAGTAGTCCTCTGCAACATCAGGATATTAATCACGCCACCACGGAGAGGAAGGTTGAAGCAAAGGTCTGGGATAGAGAAGGCCCAGACCTGGTCACCAAAGGGACCGGTGACCTGCTTCTTCAAAGGGTTTTGGGGAGCCAGGACCTTTTTGGGTGGTGGGTTGATGGGGGGGGATTGCTTGCCGTAACGTTTAAGTGCATTGCCTCCCCTGCGTGGGAAGAACGTTCATGTTAAATACCTAACCTTTTTGCAACTTTTCTATTTGCGGTTCAATAAAACTCTGCTTTCTTTCAGCCCGAGGACGTGCTGTGTTTAACCAAGGGGGAATATAGCGCCCCTGAGACCCTCATGGCACTACAGGGAACTGCATCCTGTTGGGGATGCAGGACCTACCCCCTGGGACCTGGAGTAGCAGTGCCAATTCCACAAACACATATCTAAAATCCTAGTTCTTCTCTCCAAACTGGGCATAGAGGGTTAACCATGTAAGGGGTTGGTCGCCATGGGAATGAGTCCCTGGGTATAGCCAGCCTGGTGGGAGGGGTCAGCAGTCAGTCTGTAGTCAGATAGAGAGTCGGAGCACACAGGAGAGATGTGCGGACGTGCCAGAGCTGGGTCCGTGTAATGGTGACGCCGGGGGCACAGGAAAGAGGTCGCCAGGATGGGTACCGAGATACCGCTGGGACCGGAGCACAAACGGGGCACAGGGCCCTTGGTCAAGTGCAAGTTTCAGACTGTTTGACAAATACCTGCACGGTGAGGACACCTTCACAGACTTCATCGAACCAAATAATCTGGGGGCATCAGCAGTAAACTAGGATCGGGATTCGGACACTTACCTTCCCGCAGGGTCCGTACTGCCATACGGAGAAGGAGACTGTACCCCAAAAGGGACAGTCGGGGTTCCCAAATGTTTCACGCTACAGGGACTCAATCTACAGAGAGTGTCGGGGACAGAGCAACCTGGGTCACTACATTGGCACTGGTTCTCCCGGGACCTGAACCAACAACTCCTGGGTCCACAGTGAGTAGAGACTGTTAAAGACAACCTGGTGTGGTCTGCATTTTTACCCCATTACATCTCCCAGGCACAGCCCTACCTGCAGAGGGCCTACCATTACAGCTGCCACTACCACCATCCCTGGGAGTACCCACATTGAGCAGCAGTGGTTCACCATCCTTAACCGCAACCCGCAGGTGGCGTCACATGACAAAAACTCTTATCTCCCCTGTAAATTCACCCCATTAACAAAAGGGGCCCAGAGCACGGGACCGGGCAACGGCCACCAAAGTGACATTCCCATTTGTTACCGCCCGGGACCAAGTACCCCCTTCTCTGGGCGCAACACACACGCTGATCAAACTTTGATGCAAGGGTGTGCAGATAGCTAGACAGAAGATTGACAAGCACTGTGACTGTGGGTTATGCTGTATTTAAGAGACTAGTGTGAATGGAGTTGAGGTCAATCATGCGCTTTGCTGCTCCAGTTATTCTTATGGGAGCACCAAAGACCAGCTAAGTGCAGCTCTCGACTATATCCGACAATTCCATTAAGAATAGATCGAGCAGCAGTGCTCAAGATTAAAGATGAGCGACCCTGAGGTTCGGTTTTAGAACCGAAAGATCATCTTAAATAAACAGGGCTTGGGTTTCGGAGTTCGAATGCTTTACTTGTGAACTTAACTTGGGCAACCAATGCTGTGCTCAGGTACACTTGGTGCTCAGCCCAGTGCAAGCCGCTTGCAGTGTTTGAATGGGGGGTAACAACAGCATGATTAGATGTAGTGTGCAAAAAAAAAAAAAGTTTGAAAAAGCCTAGCCTCCCCCGGAAGTGTTCTGCTCATAGCTGGCTGTTTGTGGCCGGAGACTCAAACTTCCAATTACTGATTCCGAACCTCCTTGAGCCAGGTTCAGACAAGTGAAGGTTCGGTTCCTTTGCTGCCAGCGAACCGAACCTCCAAAGGTTCGCTCACCTCTACTCATGATCAATGGAGTTCTTCAGAGCCCCATTTCTTTGGATTAGTGAGGGTCCTAGTGGTTGGATCTCCAGTGGTAGAGCAGTTGTCCCCTATCTTGTGAATAGAGGATAATTTCCAGTCTAGAGAATACCCATTTAACTGCTCTTTCTATACAGACAATATAACAATAAAAACAATTCTAAAATTGTAATAAAGATGCTATAAAACGTCATAGAAAGCATAGCATGAATTTAATTACGTAGTAGTTTATATATCTACCGTATTTAATTATCGACTCTCTTCAGGAATTGTCAGCTTCTATTAAAATAAGTGATATCCTATTTCACAGCTGCCTGAGGCTCATAATGACTAGGCAAGCCCCTGGTGTTTTAGGTGGGTAAGTTTACTCATGGTGTGATAATAAAGTAGGTCTACGATTAGCTTCTGGGGATCATAATTCACAATGGAATCAGGAGTAGAAGGGTTTCAGAGCATGAAAATGATGATATGCAAAAGTAGGAGCTGAGCCCATAGGTAATACAGTTTAAATAGCTGTCTATGGAATATCGCACTGGAGCTTCTGTATCAATCTGACTATGATAAGTGCTTAGGGAGGTAATAAAGGGTACAATGTAAATTCTGTAAGAATTGATAATTCTCTGTAATTAAACTTCCCTTTGTTCAAAATTACTTCTTCAAAATCATCTTATTCATATTCAAATTTAATCCTCCTATAGGAAAAAGTTAATAGAAAATTAAATTGTGCTGACGTCAGCTTGTAGAGCAGCTGCATCTAAGATCACGCACTCTTACTGTATGTCTATAGCGCATAGTGTTCTGTATGTCACATATGCTTTATAAACTGTATATGTAAAGACCTCTTCATTTGACCTTTAAGCCTGGGGTTACATGACAACATGGCCACGGCACGTCTCACTTTGTCCCACTGCTACATTACACTATGATACAGGTAAATAGCACTTGGCGCACTGCAATAGCAACAAGTTAATAGAAAAAGTTTTTTTAACTTGATTGTCACAATTTCGATGCCCAAGTGGGCGGGATATGTCTCCATTTATTTGCAAGACGCTGTAGCAACAGCACATAGTAATCTCTGAGTGCGCAACGTATGTCGCTACCAAGTCATTGTGTAACCCCAACCCAAATAATGGCCGCTATTTTTGGTGCTCACCATGGTTTCCCTTAGCTGATTTTGCAGCATAAGAGGCATATATATCACTGTTATTTCTGGCCAGGAGACCCAAGGTCCTTGAAATACAGTGGACATAAAATATATGAATGAGGTCTAAAAAGGTTTTTCCTGCTAACTAGAACTAGAATTGGACTAAGTTATGAAGAAAGCAAATGTAAACCATACAAAAGATATCCAAACAGAATGAATGTGCCATAGAAATACTATAGCAAAGATTACTTCAAGTAGTACTGATATTATGAGACATTATTCAATAAATAATATATAGACATCTGTAAGACATGGTTAAATCAGAGGTCCAAAGTGCACTCACTGTACAGGCCCCAAAGGGAATTGCTAATCCCTTCTAACACATGGTTGAATTGTGAAGCAACGACAAAGCTTATTTTGCAGACAATCAGCATTGGCTTATAGTGCCTTGGAGAAGCCAATGTTACAAGAATCTCAGAATAACAATTCCATCACATGAATAGTTTGGCATACTAAGTACTAATTTAGAACAGGTTCCCACAAACATATTTCACAGTCCATATACGGACCACAATACCTGGAATGACCTTCGGTCTTCTGACCCAAATGTACAGTCTTGTAGACACATATGAGACTGTAAGTTTGGGTTTGAACACCATTAGTAGAGATGAGCGAACTCATGGAAGTTCGGTTTGCCGGGTTCAGACAGACTTTTGAAAAACTTCGGTTTGGGACCTGGACTTGACCTAAACCCTAATGGAAGTCATTAATTGGGCAGTTCGGATCTCCGCCCACATGCAGCAAGCCATAAACAGAACACTTCTGGGGGCGGATGGGCCATTCAAACACTACTGTATAAATGGCTCGCACAGGGCCGAGCACCGAGTGCACCTAAGCACAGCGAAGCTCACTCGAGTGGTTTACATATGTAAAGCACCCAAACTTCGAACTCAAACCCTTCTTTTTTGTAAAGCTTCTGTTCAGTGCGAACACAGAACCTTGGGTTCACTCATTTCTAACCCGAGCATTGAGGTCTGTATAATGACCATGCTATACGTTGAAAGGACATCAGCACAGTGAGTATTAATCTAATTAAGTCAATGTCCAATGTAATAAAATGTAATAAAATAAATTATTTACATGGGACCTATCCCCAAATGTCCTTAGAGATAATTATCCAGATCTACTTTAAAACATTTTTCGGAATAAGGTTAAGTGGACAAAGAGTTTATCAAGATGTTTTTAGAGAAGAAAATGAGCGGAAAATGAACTCTCCACATCCTCCTCCAAATCTCAAAACGACTTAAAAACTTGCAGTTTCAACTCAGTTTCTACTCCGAAAACTGTTCAAAAGACTGTGCACACAATCTTTTCAGGTGGATTTCACTCAGCATCTACCTGATCAAGCGCTGTAAAAATGCCTCATAAAATTAACATAATGCACAGAAAGAGCAGTGGTGTTTTTCTGATGCAGCTTCACCTGGGTAAACTCGGTATCTAAATGACACTGTGTGCACATGTGGAGTAGTGCAGCGCGGTAGTCATGTCCAAGGGATTGACTCCGGACGCCCGTTACACTACATACAAGACATGGTCCTGGCTGGGTGTGTGGACTGTACACCCGTGTAGGCTGCATGTAGCCGTAGGTGTTGCCTGGCCAGCACCAAATGAGAATTTGCTTTCACCACCAGTTCAATTTTTACAACAACTGTTTACTTGATTGTTCATCTTCGTCAAAGTTATACACAAGATAGCAGGTACATATCTTCTAGCACAGTACACTAATAAAAGCACATTCAGGCACATTTGAAGTTCTCACTAGGCTGTTTCTGTTCTTAATGGTCCTGTGATTCTCAGCACAACTCAGCCTAAAGCCTGCTTTACACGTTGCAATTTTGCATACGATATCGTATGCGATTTGCAACGCCCCCATCGTATGTGTGGCACGGTCAATTTGTTGAACGTGCCGCACAAACGATTAACCCCCGTCACACGTACTTACCTTCCATGCGACCTAGATGTCGGCGGTGAACGTCCACTTCCTGGAGTGGGAGGGACGTTCGGCGTCACATAGACTTCACGCGGCAGCTGGCCAATAGAAGCGGAAGGGCGGAGCTGAGCGGGACGTAAACATCCCGCCACCTCCTTCCTTCCGCATTGTGGGCCGGGAGCCGCAGGACGCAGGTAAGATCTGTTCATCATTCCCGGGATGTCACAGACTGCAATGTGTGCTACCCCGGGTACGATGAACAATCTGACGTGCAATTCTAGAGAAAGGTATGATGTGTATGCGATGAACGTTTTAACATTCAATCGCAATCGCACGTATCTGTCACACACTGCAATGTACCTTACGATGCCGGATGTGCGTCACTTACGACGTGACCCCACCGACACATTGTAAGATACATTGCAGCGTGTAAAGCAGGTTTAACAGTCCAATTCGTGACAGTCACTTTTCCCTCGCTCACAGCTCTGTTTCTTCATCTTGTAGGGGGTAGAGGGTGTTGCCATTAAGGCCAGAGTAGAGCCTTTTGCTCCCAAAAGCTTCAAAATCCACATATCTTCTCCTCGTAGAGGGTAGGGGGCAGCCAGAAGTGCCAGAGTAGAGCCTTGCGCTCCCAGTCGCTTATTGCGACTCTATTCAGGAAAGCCAACTTTGCTTGTGTCTAAGGCTATGTGCCCACATTGCGTCGAGGTAGTTGCATTTCTAAACGCATCCTCTGGCAGAAATGGTTTTTGCCAAAGTTGGTTTTGATCATAAAAACGTGATAAATACGCGTGCGTTTTTACTGCGTTTTAGCCGCATTTTTAGCGCGATTTACATGCTTTTTCATTGCTTAAACTCAGATGCGTTTTGAACATAAAGACACTGGTAAATAAAGTTTATACATACAAACACTGAAAAACGGAAAAAAAAAAGAAAACAAATCTAATTAATTATATCAAAACGAAAATAGTTACGGTATATTTAATATTTAATAAAACCTCTATATATAGCGGTTTTATACTATTTATGGCTAAAATAACAATAAATTAATATTTTTCATTATTTTAAATTGTCGGACTATGTGTGTGTGTAAAGGGACATATCATTCCATTATTTTGATGTCATAAACGCATGCGTTTATGTAGTCCAAAACGCATGTTTTCTGCACCTAAAAAGCATGTAAAACGCTGGAATTTTGATATTTCTTGCTTTTTGCTACTTCTCATTGACTTCAATGTTAGCAAAACGCAGCCCAAATGGCAAAAACAATTGACATGCTGCTTCTTTGAACGCTGAGTTTTTGCCCCAAATTATGCAAATTAAACGCAGCGTTTTGAACAGCATGGTGTGCACAAGAAATCCCCATTTCCCATAGACTTTGCTGGAAAATCAAAATGCATGCATTTTGGCATTAAAAAGGTGCAGTTGAAAACGCTGCTGAAAAGCATGTAAAAACGCATCGTGGGCACATAGCCTTAGGGGTACTTTGCACACTACGACATTGCAGCTGCGATGTTGGTGGGGTCAAATCGAAAGTGACGCACATCCGGCGTCGCTGTCGACATCGGAGTGTGTAAATCGTTGTTGATACGATTAACGAGCGCAACAGCGTCGAAATCGTATCATCGGTGTAGTGTCGGTCATTTCCATAATGTCGCGGCAGCGAGAGGTACGATGTTGTTCCTCGTTCCTGCGGCAGCACACATCGCTGTGTGAGAAGCTGCAGGAGCGAGGAACATCTCCTTACCTGTGTCCCGCGGCTCACGCCGGCTATGCGGAAGGACGGAGGTGGGCGGGATGTTTACGTCCCGCGCATCTCCGCCCCTCTGCTTCTATTGGCCGCCTGCCGTGTGACGTCGCTGTGACGCCGCACGACCTGCCCCCTTAGGAAGGAGGCGGTTTGCCGGCCAGAGCGACGTCGCAGGGCAGGTAAGTGCATGTGAAGCTGGTGTAGCGATAATGTTCGCTACGGTAGCTATCACAAGATATCACAGCTGCGACGGGGGCGGGGACTATCGCGCTCGGTATCGCTATCATCGGCTTGCGATGTCGTAGTGTGCAAAGTACCCCTTAGTCTATTCTGACACGTTACCTTATAGCTTTGGTACCTTGTCGCTAAAGTCCTCTCTCTCCATTCAAGGGCCACTCTGTTTGAAGGCCAATATCTAGCTCCAGCATTGACTCACATTCTATATCTTGGTCAAGACTCAACTCAAGGATCATGCTACCTTGACTCCGGTCTTGTCTCTCCTTCTTTCGCCACAAGTCATCCACTGCATGCGACCTTAACGAACTTCCAACTATCTATTCATATCTATCACACACTAGATCTTTACTAACTTTTCTAGAAGGAACCATCTCTTTCCCTATCAGCTAACTCCTCCCATTTTTGTCTAGTCCCAACACTTAACGATCTCTGACCCTGCTAACTGTCTGTTGCTGGGCAGAACTCAACCTCTTAACAGGACAGTGCGCATCATCATACATTCATGGCCGACAGTGTTGGCACCCTTGAAATTGTTCTAGAAAATTAGGTATTTCTCCCAGAAAATTTTGCAATTACACACTTTGTTATACACGTTTATTTACAACTAGCTGTACTACCCGGCTTCGCCCGGGTTAAAAACTGTTGTTAACAAAATAGAATGTATTAACAAAAAATTATTCTGCACACAAAAACCACAAAACAAATAGATAGAAATGTAATTATTAAAAGGCAAAAACTAAGCTAATAGAAGCATTTCACAACATATAATTTCAACACCACATATATTCCACACAGATTTAACTAAATTGGCCAAGTAATGTGCTCCGTCTGTCTCTTTCCAGGTCTGTCTCTTTCCCCATCTGTCTCTTTCCCCATCTGCCTATCTCTGTCTGTCTCTTTTTTTGTCTGTCTCTATCTCTCTGTTTCTTTCTCCATCTGTTTCTTTCTATGTCTGTCTCTTTCCCAGGTCTGTCTCTTTCCCGTCTGTCTCCCTGTCTCTTTGTCTGTGTCTTTTCCTGTCTGTCTCTTTCCCTGTCTGCCTGTCTCTGTCTGTCTCTTTCCTTGTCTGTCTCTATTTCTTTCCCCGTCTGTCTCTATCAAGGTCTGTGTCTTTCCCCATCTATCTTTGTCTGTCTCTCTGGCTGTCTCCTCCTTCCCTGTCTGCCTGTCTCTGTCCCTGTCTGCATGTCTGTCTGTCTATTTCCCCATCGGTCTCTTTCCAGGTCTGTCTCTTTCCAGGTCTGTCTCTGTCTGTCTCTTTCCAGGTCTGTCTCTTTCCAGGTCTGTCTCTGTCTGTCTCTTTCCAGGTCTGTCTCTTTCCCCGTCTGTCTCTTTCACCATCTGTCTGTCTTTCTATTTCACCGTTTGTCTCTGTCTGTCTCTTTCCCTGACTGTCTCTATCTCTCTGTCTCTTTCCCTGTCTGTCTCTCTGTCTCTCTGTCTCTATCCGTCTCCCCACCGACATCTTATTACCCCACATATAAGCTTCTTATACTATGAATGTCTTTTGTTCCTATAGCAACCAATCACAGCTCCTACTAATAACCTGTAGTTTCAGGCTCCATTTACTTTAATGGAGGCATGTTTTTTGGAGAGTAACTGTAAAGCGCGGGGTTAAATTTTCCTGTCAAAACATAGTCTACGACGTTCCCTGGGTCTCATGAGGTGACTGTGCAAAATTTCGTGATTGTAAATGCGACGGTGCGGATACACTTTTCGTTTCACTTTTTCCCCATTATGTAAATAGGGGCAAAATTGATTGCTAAATTGGAACGCGCGGGGTTAAAATTTTGCCTCACAACATAGCCTATGACACTCTCCGGGGTCCAGACGTGTGAGTGTGCAAAATTTTGTGGCTGTAGCTGCAACGGTGCAGATGCCAATCCCGGACATACACACATACATACATTCATACATACACATTCAGCTTTATATATTAGACTAGCTATAGTACCCGGGCGTTGCCCGGGATAGTATCTACCGCTCTTCGAGTTTATGTCTGTCTCTCTCTCTCTATGCCTATCTCTGTCTCCCGGCTGTCTCTTTCCAGGTCTGTCTCTTTCCAGGTCTGTCTCTTTGCCCGTCTCTCTGTTTGCTCGGTCTGTCTTTTTCCAGGTCTGTCTTTTTCCAGGTCTGTCTTTTTCCAGGTCTGTCTCTTTCCCCGTCTGTCTCTTTCCCCGTCTGTCTCTTTCCCCGTCTGTCTCTTTCCCCGTCTGTCTCTTTCCCCGTCTGTCTCTTTCCCCATCTGTCTGTCTCTCTGTCTGTTTTTTTCTGTCTCTCTATCCATCTCTCCACCAACATCATATAACCTCACGCATAAGCTTCAACTAAGTTTATTTTGTTCCTATAGCAACCACTGACAGTTGCTATTAATAACCTATAGCTCCCACCTCCATTCAGTTTAATGGCGGCAGGATTTTAGAGACTAACTGTAAAGCACGGGGTTAAATTTTTCTGTCATAACATGCATCTACGACGCTCCCTGGGTCACATGAGGCGTCTGTGCAAAATTTCATGTCTGTAAATGCGACGGTGCGGATTCCTTTAGCGGACATACATACATACATACACTGAGCTTTATATATTAGATTAGTAGGTTCCTGATGTCTGTATATATTGATGAGACTTAAGCGGGCTTTCCACGCTACGAGATCGCTACAGTGATCTCGTTGGGGTCACGGAATTTGTGCCGCACATCTGGCCGCTGTAGCGATCTTGTTGTGTGTGACTCCTAGGAGCGATTTTGGATAATTGCAAAAACGTCCAAAATCGCTCCTCGTTGACATGGGGGTCCTCTCCCAATTATCGCTGCTGTCTATTGGGCGAAGTGGATCCTTGTCCCTGCCGCAGCACACATCGCTACGTGTGACGCCGCAGGAACGTGGAACCTCTCCTTACCTGCCACACGCTAGCAATGAAGAAGGAAGAAGGTGGGCGGGATGTTCGTCCCGATCATCTCCGCACTTCCGCTTTGATTGGGCGGTCGCTTAGTGACGTCGCTGTGACGCTGAGCGAACCGCCCCCTTAGAAAGGAGGCGGTTCGCCGGTCACAGCAACGTCACCGAGCAGGTAAGTACGTGTGACGCTGCCGTAGCAATAATGTTCGCTACGGCAGCAATCTTCACATATCGGCATAACGATAGAGGCGGATGCTATCACGCTCGCCTTCGCTAGCATCGGCTAGCGATGTCGCAGCATGTAAAGCCACCCTTAGGCTATGTGCCCACGATGCGTCGAGGTTGTTGCTGTTCTAAACGCACCCTTTGGCATAAATTGTTTTTGTCTATTTTGGTCTTTTTGTTATAAATGTATTTAAAACGCATCCGTTTTCAGCTCGTTTTATATGCGTTTTTAGTGCGTTTTAATAGCGTTTTCAATTAATTCAACAAGCGTTTTAGATGCTTTTTTGTGGTTGCGTTTCTCATAGAATGTAATGGGTAAATAAAGTTTCCAAATGGAAACAAAAAAAAACAAAAACATTAACATGATTCATCTCTTAAAAAAACACATGAAAAATAATACGGTTGTATGTAAATCATAACATACATGAGGAGCACACACAATTATTTTTAATCAATACTTTACACAATTTATGAATTTATCATGTATTAAATAATCTGAAAACATACCAGACTTATCATTTTGGGAACATCCAGCTTCAATCTTTTATACCATGCCATATTTTCCAAGGATGATGTGATGCAGGTATAATGCGGTATTTTCCAAAAATGGCTGGATAATCAAGGCACGTTTCCTTTTTCTTTTTTATAAAGGATGTGATGTCATTGGTGACGCTGGTGAGGTCACTTCCATGCTTGCATAGATGCGGTTTTGGCATCCAAAACGCATATCAAAGCATATAAAAAGCAATAGAAACGCATATTTTTGAAATTGACCTGCGTTTTGAGAATTCTCATTAACTTCTATGTTATCAAAACGCGGCTCAAATGGCAAAAACAATCAACATGTTGCTTCTCTAAACGCAGAGTTTTTGCCCAAAAATATGCAAATATAACGCAGCGTTTTGAACAGCATGGTGTGCACAAGAAATCCCCATTTCCCATAGACTTTGCTTGAAAATCAAAACGCATGCATTTTGGCATTAAAACGCTGCAGTTCAAAACGCTGCGGAAACGCATGAAAAAATGCAACGTGGGCACATGGCCTTACACCTTAAAGCAGATCTATCACCAGATGCACAGTACTAGCGACATGTCTTACGAAATAGACCTGATGAGACTGATGAAAAAACCTGTCAGAATAGCTGTTTAATCCAGATATTAAAGCTAGTATTTTAAGAGTCAAGTTATCACAGTCCTTAACTGGACAAATAAAATGCACAATTTAATGTAAAATTGATACCCCTATGCTGCCATTCTTTAAAAGTAAAATTTTTTAGGTTTGTTCAATAATTTACTTGACCATCCAGTCATAACTGTAAAACATCACGTAAGTCAGTACCTATGGCTTATGCTTACCTGTGTTTTTTTTTTCTATTTGCTATATCAAATCCTTTTGGCTTCTGATTTTTTACTATGGCAACTTATATAAATATCCTCAGCTGGCTTATGTCTCCCTATGGCTTTCAGTAAGTGGCGATGAGGACAGTCTGCATTCCGGACAGCCAATTATACAGGGATCATATCGACAACACATACACCGCACAATTCATGACCTTAATGACGAGGACAAATTTGAAAAAAATGTGACCAGCGTCTCTTTATGTGGTAATAACTCGAATGCTTCAATGGATCCCAGTGATTCTGAGACAGTTTTTTTTGGGACACATTGTACTTTATGTTAGTGGTAAATTTAGGTGGATTTTTTTGCGTTAATTTATGGAAACTTGAAAATTTTGGTTAAAATCTTGAAAACGTTCACAATTTTCAAACTTTCAATTTTTATATGCCTAAACCCGTAAGTCATGTCATACAAAATAATTCATAAACAACATTTCCCAGATGTCTTCTTTATATCTGCATAATTTTTCAATTGTCATTTTATTTTGTTAGTGTGCCGCCCCAGCAGGGAATTGAACCGCTCAGATCCGGGGGTGGTGTCCGTTCGTGGCTCGAGGGCTTAGGGGCCACACTCTAAAGTAAAAGGGGGGATATTTACAGGGGAGTTCTAGTTCGTGACGCCACCCGTGGTTTGTGGTAACTGGGAGTACCCGAGGTGATGGAGTGGGGCAGCAAGGTGTCATTGCCCTCCATGGGTAGGGGCAGGCCCTGGGACTCTAGATGATGCTACTGGGTGCCATGAAGGGGAAATCACTCAGGTACTCACTCAGCCAATAAGCAGACGCTGACAACCGGCTAAACAAAGTCTCTGGGTGCCCAGTAGTCTGGAACTTGCCGGGCCCCACTCCCCACTGTGGCTTAAGGCCGCTTTACATGCAACGACATCGCTAACAAGATGTCGTTGGGGTCAAAGAATTCGTGACGCACATCCAGCCTTGTTAGCGATGTTGTTGCGTGTGAAACGCACGAACGACCATTAACCATCAAAATTACTTAATCATTGATCGTTGACGCGTGGTTCCTTTCTCGATTATCGTTGCTGTTGCAGGACGCAGGTTGTTTGTCGTTCCTGCGGCAGCACACATTGCTACGTATGGCACCGCAGGAACGAGGAACATCACCTTACCTGCGGCCGCCCGCAATGAAGAAGGAAGGAGGTGGGCGGGATGTTCGTCCCACTCATCTCCGCCCCTCCGCTTCTATTGGGTGGCCGCTTAGTGACGCCGCTGTGAGACCACACGAACCGCACCCTTAGAAAGGAGGCACAACCGACGGGGGCGGGTACGCTCACTAGCGATATAGATATCGCTGCGTATAAAGTGCCCTTAAGTGTGGGAGCCTGCTCTCAGGGCTCACGCTTGGGATTTTAGTGGGCTGTTTGAATGGAAGGCCCTATCCCCCGATTCTGGAGCTAGTGGGAACAGTCCATAAAGGCTCCGTTCTCCGCAGGTTAATTGCCGGGTTGCCTGAAGCTTCTCCCCAACCTAGGGTCTATGTACCCCACACCAGAGTATTAGATACACGGCTGTGGCTATAATAGTGCACCATTTGGTCTTTAGGGTAAAATTGATGGAATTCCAGGTCCCATTCAAAACTTGCAGATACATTGAGATACCAAGCAAGAAAATCCTTCCAGGAATTATTACTCTCAAATATCAGATGAGAGAGAAATTATTTTTACTGCTGATCATACTTTTTTTTTTTTTTACATGCTTTCACTTATTCGATCACATTGATCACATGATTGGGGACCTTGTAAATGAAACCAAAATACATAATGGAAAAAAGGAAAACAAGGAAAAAAAAATGCAACTTAGAAAATATAAAATACAACTTGGAAACTACAGCATTTGTTGCTTATGAACCGGTTAATTGTGCAATTGATTCTTTTGGAAACCCAGACGTCTCATATGACGCCTTGAGTATAACAGATTTCTTCTCTGTATGATCCAGTTTTAAACACTGATGTACAAGGTGAGTGATATTTTTATGTGTTGAATCTGGTTCATGCTCTAAAACTGCTAAAAGTCTAGTGATAAATGTCATTGGAAGGTGTAATGTTTATATGGGAAGACAGTATCCAGAGACATGAAGAGGCCAGGCGGAAAGAAATTTCAGCCTCCAAATTTCACTTTGTCATGAAACGAGCAGTGACACAGAATTCAATCAGCAAATTACTTTAGTCTGCACTCGCCTATTAAAATACCGGCACGGCTGTGCCACAAACTCATGGACTTTGTGTGAAGAGATAGTGCAAAAAATATACAAAACACTGAACTCTTCTATACGGGACACAAAGAGATTGTTCTACAATTACGACTTCTTACCTGTCCACCCCAACACATGGCATGTGGGATATCAGTTCCTGGGCCAAATCCTGACTGATGGCAACCCACCCAGCCTAATCAGTCTGTCGGTCTCTATCTGTCTATGTCTCTTTCTGTCTGTCTCTTTGTCTAAGGCTGGAAACACATCTATGTGAGTAAAATCGGTCCGACTGGGCTGAAAAATACTCGGCTGATTTTAGTTCACGTTAGGTGCGAGTGCAACGCAAGTGCGATGCTTTTTGCTCGCGTGTGTGTCGCGATTGCGATGCTAGTTTCATGCAACATCTTAATTAGATAAAAGCTATTACACATGTGTCATTTAATTAACCTATGGGAATGTGCTGTCACATTCATCTAATGAGCGAAGTTACTGCCACACTCGCAAATGTGAACGCTGGTGCGCGTGTGTGATGCTACTTTTAATCCCCTTCCATAGGAAATCATTGGGACAAATGGTGCGAGAAACTCGCAAAAAAGCAGTACGCTGCGATTTTTTTCTCAGTCCGATTTGGACTGAGAAAAAAAATCGCAGATGAGAGCTGAATCATTCACTAACATGTGTCCGATTCCAATGCTAGTTTTTCTCGCATTGCTCTACTGCAAAAAACTCGCAAGTGAGAAGCAGCCCTAAGTGTGTTCCTTTCTCTGTTTTTTGTCTGTCTCTTTCCCTGTCTGTCTCTATCAATGTGTCTCTGTCTCTATCCATATCTGTCTGTCTGTCTTTGTATCAGTCTCTCTCTCTCCCCGGCTGTCTCTGTCTGTCTCGCTCTCTTTCCCCGGCTGTCCCACCGACATGTTGTTATTACCTCACACATAAGCTTCTTATACTATGAATGTCCTTTGTTCCTATAGCAACCAAACACAGGAAGCTATTAATAACCTTTAGCTCACAGCTCCATAGACTTTAATGGAGGCAGGATTTTTGGAGAGTAACTGTAAAGCATGGGGTTAAATTTTCCCGTAAAAACATAGTCTATGACATACCCTGAGTCACATGGGGTGTCTGTGCAAAATTTTGTGATTGTAAATGCGACTGTGTGGATTCCTTTAGGGAGCGGGCAGGCACACACCTTTATATATTAGATGTGTTTTTGTTTGTCAATCCACTTTTTGATGATTGACTACAGTTTCTCAATGTTATTAAGATCTAGGGAGTTGGAATTACATAGGACTCATGGTAGTGTTCTGTGTAATGCAAACAAAGGATATTGTGGGGGAAAAAAAACAAATTACGGTACGTGGAATGCGCTTGGATTTTCATTAGTTTCTACATTAGGCTGCTTTCACACATCTGGTTTTTCCTGTACGGCACAATCCGGCGCTTTGCAGAAAAACCGCAAGCTTTTTTTGCCGCCGGTTGCGTTTTTTTTTTTGCATAGACTTACATTAGTGCCGGATTGTGCCGCATGGGCTTGCGTTCCGTCCGTTTTTTGACGCATGCGGCAGATTTAGCCGATGCGGCGGCCAGATAGAACGTTGCCTGGCACGTTTTTTTTGTCTGGCAAAAAACCCGCATCGTGCCTCCTGCGGCAAAAAAAATGCATCCGGCCGCCGCATGCGTTTTTTCCACTGCGCATGCTCAGTAGCCGGCCGCATGTTAAAAACTTATGCAAAGGATGCGGTTTTGTCACCACATCCGTTGCATAGGTTTTAGAGCTGGATTGGCCGGCTCTTCTAAAACCGGAGGTGTCAGATGTCTATATTTAAAGGATAGTCTATGGAACCCAATGCCCAGATTGACCATGCATTCCCTGACCTGGACTAAGAGGCTTATGCATGCCTATGAAAAGGTTAGTTTGGGTCAGGAGACCTGCAGTTGGAAACATGGATTTTTATGTACATCCTAAATCTTATGTTTGAGAAAAATGTGATGCACCCTAATTTATACTTTTAATATATGACTTTTTTTGTCCCACTTGGGAATTTTAAAGCAGTTAGAGCTACAGAAACAACTAAATAGAATAAGGCTGCGCTATTTTTAAAACTCCCTGAAAAGTTAATAGGAGTAATAGAAAAAAACATAGCATAACAATACTGTTTCTTTAAGTCCTATTCACTTTTATTGGTTGTTTGACCACCTATGGCTGGGACAGAGACTGAGAGACATGAATGGCTGAGATGGGATTAGCCATTTAAAGGGAATCTGTGACCAGGGTTTTGCTACCTCATCTGAGAGCAGCATAATGTAAGAAAAGAGACCTGATTCCAAAGATGTATCACTTAGTTTACTGTGTGTAGCAATTGTGACACAATCACAGTTTTTATATGTAACAAACCTCAGAACAAATAACCCACCCATAGCCCTGACCAGCAGGTTTCTGTGTACATTATATATGACCATAAGCTGGCCCTTATCAGCCCCATTAACCCTCTCAGTACCATACGTACTGGAGCTAGCTAGCTTCCAGGCTTAAGGCCCAGTCACACTAAACAACTTACCAGCGATCCCAACAACGATACAACCTGATAGGGATCGCTGGTAAGTTGCTAGGAGGTCGCTGGTGAGATGTCACACTTAGGCGGGCTTTGCACGTTGCGACATCGCAAGCCGATGCTGCGATGTCGTACGCGATGGTCCCCGCCCCAGGTACGATATCTTGTGATAATTTTCGCTACGCCAGCTTCACATGCACTCACCTGCCCTGCGACCGTCACTCTGGCCGGTGACCCGCCTCCTTCCTAAGGGGGCGGGTCGTGCGGCGTCATAGCGACGTCACACGGCAGGCGGCCAATAGCGGCGGAGGGGCGGAGATGAGCAGGATGTAAACATCCCACCCACCTCCTTCCTTCCGTAGAGCCGCCGGCGGCAGGTAAGGTGAAGTTCCTCGCTCCTGCAGCATAACACATAGCGATGCGTGCTGCCGCAGGAACGAGGAACAGCATCGTACCTGTCGCGGCAGCATAATTATGGAAAAGTCGGAGCCTGCAACGATGATACAATAACGACGCTTTTGCGCTCGTTCATCGTATCATCTAGAATTTACACACAACAATGTCGAAAGTGACGCCGGATGTGCGTCACTTTCGATTTGACCCCACCTACATCGCACATGAGATTTTTCAACGTGCAAAGCCGCCCTAAGCGACGCTCCAGCAATCCCACCAGCAACCTGACCTGGCAGGGATCGCTGGAGCGTCGCTACACGGGTTGCTGGTGAGCTTCACACAGGCAGATCTCACCAGCAACCAGTGACCAGCCCCCAGCGCCGCGTGGAAGCAATGCTGCGCTTGGTAACTAAGGTAAATATCGGGTAACCAACCCGATATTTACCTTGGTTACCAGCGCACACCGCTTAGCGCTAGCTCCCTGCACTCCTAGCCAGAGTACACATCGGTTTAATTACCCGATGTGTAGTCTGGCTATGTGTGCAGGGAGCCAGCACTGACAGCGTGAGAGCGGCAGACGCTGGTAACGAAGGTAAATATCGGGTAACCAAGGAAAGGGCTTCTTGGTTACCCGATATTTACATTGGTTACCAGCGTCCGCAGAAGCCGGCTCCCTGCTCACTGCACATTCAGTTGTTGCTCTGTTGCTGTCACACACAGCGATGTGTGCTTCACAGCAGGAGAGCAACAATTAAATAGTGGTCCAGGACATTCAGCAACAACCAGCGACCTCACAGCAGGGGCCAGGTTGTTGCTGGATGTCACACACAGCGACATCACTAGCAACATCGCTACTACGTCACAAAAGTTATTCCTTAGCAGCGATGTTGCTTAGTGTGACGTGGCCTTTACATCAAAGAATCAAAAAAGATAACCATCTTTATGATACATATCTCCCCTCCAAAACATCTCCAGCAGCCATCACACAAACCCCTTCCACCATCAGTGAACCCGACAGATCATCAGCATTGCCCTGTAGTTTCCTGTGTCTATGCTTTGCATGGAAGCTAATGTCCTGGAGTGCTAGGAACCATCTGGTTATGCGGACATTATTCCCTTTTTGTCCACGCATCCATCTCAGTGGGGAATGGTCTGAGATAAATAACAGTTGCAGTGAAACAACATGCATTTTTATCATATAGCTGGTATAACTTCTATCTTAAATCAAGAATAATTATCAATGTACAGTATATGGCAGCATGTAGGGACTACTCACAAGGGGCAAATCACAAACAACCAGGTAAATCAAAAAAAGAAGAAAGAAAAATGATCAAATGCCCACATGAACTCATGTGGGCATTTGAACATTTTTCTTTCTTCTTTTTTTGATATTCCTATTAGGTAGTATCTTAACTATATTAATTATTATATTGCTACGTGTGACGCCGCAGGAACGAGGAACCTCTCCTTACCTGCCACACGCCAGCAATGAGGAAGGAAGAAAGAAGGTGGGCGGGATGTTCGTCCCGCTCATCTCCGCCCCTCCGCTTTGATTGGGCGGCTGCTTAGTGACGCCGAGCGAACCACCCCCTTAAAAAGGAGGCTGTTCGCCGGTCACAGCAACGTCGCCGAGCAGGTAAGTGCGTGTGACGCTGCCGTAGCGATAGTGTTCGCTACGGCACCGATCTCCACATATCGGCATAACGATAGGGGCGGTTGCTATCACGCGCGCCATCGCTAGCATCGGCTAGCGATGACGCAGCGTGTAAAGCCCGCTTAAGACAAGACGGCACCCCCCAACCTCTGGCACTTCAGTCTGGACCACAAATTCCTTATTGAGGTTTGGTGCCACCAACAGTTTATTTACAGAGGGCTGGTTCCAGTTCTTGGAAGGCTAGCTCCACTTCTGGAGACTACTTGGCCATAGCCAAATTTGTGCCCTTGAGGAGGTTGGTCAGTGGTGCTGCTATAATGGTGAAGTTTAGGATGAAGCAATGGTAGTATCCCATGATTTTCAGGAACACCCAAACTTTCTAGAGCAGTTGTAGCCAGTTCTGCATGGCATCCACCTTATTCACCTAGGGCTTGATCCATAATTTCTGAAAGAAAAAAAAAAAAAGCAAGTGATCATACATTGTTCTCTAAATTTTGATCTTCTGTGTAAATACCTTGTTCAGCCAATTCTGCTTCTGAGCATAACAGAGGTCGGCCCCAGTCTTCCTGAGTGCCTCTGCCCTGTTTGTGTGTATATTTGTGTTTCTTCAGAAATGTTGTCATACCATGCCTGATGAAGGGACCTGAGAAGTCTCGAAAGCTTTCTCTGTAACATCATTTATTTTATTCTACTTAGCCATTACAAGGTATGACAACTACAAGATTATAATTTTGTTTCACTGAGAGCAATCAACCATTTTCCAACTGGCTAACACAGTAACACAACTTTTTTTTTTTCACTGTAGTATTGTACACCTATAGTCTGGGGCCACACGGGGATTACTGTGATCCCTTCGCATGACACTTTGCTGTACTGCCAGCGTGAGCCGAGCCGAGTGTCATGCGAGTGTCCCTGCGACTGAGGTCCGACTGTTCGAGCGGACCTCAGCTGCGGGAGCCAGGCCGGCACCGAGGAGGGGAGAGAGGGATTTATCTCCCTCTCTCCTCCATTGCCGGCTACTGCCATTCTCGCACTGCACTCACATACACCAGTGTACCGCGAGTGCAGTGCGATGTTTCTCTCGCCCCATAGACTTGAATGGGTGTGAGAGTCTCGCATTACAGTCACAGCATGCTGCGATTGTTTTCTCGGTCCGATAAGGGCTAAGAAAATAATCACTCATGTGCGCTGACACATAGGCTAATATTGGTCCGAGTGAAATGCGATATTTTATCGCACTCTACTCACAGTTTTTCTCGCCGTGTGTCTAAAGGCCCTGTCACACAGAGATAAATCTGCGGCAGATCTGTGGTTGCAGTGAAATTGTGGACAAATCAGTGCCAGGTTTCTGGCTGTGTACAAATTGAACAATATGTCCATGATTTTACTGCAACCACAGACCTGCCAAAGCTTTATCTGTGTGAGACGGGGCCTTTAGGCCTTATTCTTACATTCATTGTTTACATATCTTACCACTACAGAGTGCAACTGTCCCCTTTTTTGTTACTATGTTTCATGTTCAGTTTGCGTCAGCGTAATTATGGAATTCGCCGACGCTGCACCGATGATACGATTACGACGCTTTTGCGCTTGTTAATTGTATCATCTAGGATTTACACACTACGATGTCGAGAGCGACGCAGGAAGTGCGTCACTTTCGACATGACCCCACCGACATCGCACCTACGATGTCGTAGTGTGCAAAGTACCCCTTAGGCTTTGGTTCCAATTGCGTTTTGCACAGACGAATGTAATCTGACAAAATATCGTTTTTCACTCGCATCAGTGTAAAACTATATGGCACTGTCCATCTGCACTTATTTTTTCACGCCATGTCGGCATGAGAAAAGAATCGCAGCATGCTGCATTTGACAACGACTGAGCTTACACCCCCATAAAAGTCTACGGGTGCATGGTAAACATCGCACTGAACTCGCATGTAATCCAAGCGCAGTGCGATCTATGCATAGACAGTTGAGCCTACAATGTACAGACTGCAGTCAGGTCATGAGCGTGGTGATGTTTTTTCCTGTCCACTATAATCAGGCAAGGGGGGGGCTTGTTTCTATCATCCATCTAGCTATATTTCTATTAGTATTTTTTTCCTTTGAGAAATGTACATATAAATCAGATGCAATACAGATGAATGGTCCATGAGCTGTCAGATTTTATTTTTTTCTCGCATCAATAGACTTGCATTGGCGAGTCTCGTCCAATATATACAGCCATACGCAGCATACTGTGACTTTTTCCTCAAACTTGCAGATGAGCACTGCCTCAGTGAATAACACTGGTATAAAGTGCAATGCGATTGTTTTTTATCGCTTGCACTAGACAGATCTATACCCAGATGTGAGAACAAAATTATTCCCGCTTGCAAATAAAACCAAGAGGCGGCAAAATAATCTCAAGCTTTATTTTAACAGTGACAGAAATAACTTAACAGAGACAAGACAATGAAAAGCCAAAACTTCTGGGGAGAGTAAAAACCCAGCGGCTAAAAACAGTGCACAACAATCCAAATTAGCAGCAAAAACACAGATCCTCAAAAATAAACTTTGTGAAAACATCTACTGCTTTGTTACCTCTGTAGTTGTGTTCGGTTACATAACATGTAATGCCGTGCAGAAACATTAAACGCTAAATGGGTCAAGGATTCGTGGAACAGTACAGGACTGGAACAAAATCATGTTAACTCCATCACAAAGGTAAGAGAATGTGGAGGACATTATTAAATGAGAGGCAACAGATCTTGTGCTTTTATATAACAAACTGTACACGGCTATGTTCACACAGTGCTTTTTTTCTGGCAGGCATTAAAGAAATGGTTTACAAAAAGCAGGTTTTTCAGCATTTTTGCTTTTTTTTGGTGCACAATATATGGGTCATTAATTTACAATGTTTAAAGTTATTTTATTCACCAAAAATTCATATTGTGAACATAGCCCAAGATTGAGGATTACAGTTTTATCAGTCGTGAAATAATTTTTTCATTTTTAGCAGTAGATTACAAATGTTCTTTTTTTTGTGTGTGAACTATTGTTCCTATGAGTAACTATTTTAAAGGAAGAGACATAAAAGCAACACTTTGCTTTTCAGATATGACTAGTGTGAATACCTTTCTTGGCTCAATAGTATCAAGAATTGGGCTCCAAAACTGCCCTTCTAAAGGGAATCTGTCACCAGGCTTTTGCTAGCCCATCTGAAAGAGTCATAACATAAGGGCAGAGACCCCGATTCTAATGCTGTGTCACTTACTGGGCTGCTTGTTGTCATTTTGATAAAATCACTTATCTGAACATTGAGCACTGTGTAACCCCACCCTCACCAATGATTGGCAGCATTCTGCACATGTACAGTGTACTCAGAAATCAGTGTACACAGATAGGCAACTTCCTGAGTACTGTACACGGGAAGAAAGCTGCCAATCAGTGGTGGTGAGTTTATACAGAGCTCTTAAATATGGAGGACTATACAGCAGCAGGTTACTAATCATCTAGTAATATTCTCCTGCTGATAAAACAGTGATTTTATCCATACTACAGCAAGACTATTAAGTGACACCTCACTGGAATCAGGATCTCTGCCCCTACATCATGCTGTTCAGTTAATGTGGCAAAAACCTGGTGACAGATTCCCTTTATGGTGAAGCCATTACTATATTGCAGCAATCCAAAACATTTATAGTGCCCTTACTGTAAAAATTGTTCAGTGACCTTCATAAGAAAGGTCGGTGTATAGGGCATTGACCAAACTTTTCAACCACAGGTAAAAATATGAGACCAATTTATATGAAACATTATACAAAATGAACAAAACAAGTATTGAACATTAGGTACCACTCCAAAATCTTCTCCATCTTCTCGCCTGGAAGAACATACTGATCTTGTAAAGATTTAACACTAAGGTTGCTGCACTTCAGCAAGGTCTTCGGTCACTGTGTTGAAAGGGTTTTCTGGACTGCTCTCCATTGTGATATAGACAAGGGCTACGAAGGCGACTAGAAGAAAAATAACAATCTGGAGACGTACAGACACCAGGCGTTTGGGTTTTCCCTCGGTTACTGTCTCTTTATTCTGCTCCAGCATCCTGGCTCTAGCGACGATATCATCATATCGGAATTGGATGGGTCGACCGGCAGCCCCCTTTATCGGCTTCCTTCGCGTCGCACTGTAGATGCATTGAATTATAGGGGAATGTTAAAATAGAAAAAGCATAGAACATAGAAATATACTGATCATTAAATAATTGCTTGGATCAGAAGGACTTCCAAACCAAAATAGCCCACTAATTGAACACGTGTAGCTTGCCTCATTTGCCATTTAACTCCTTCCCAACATGGCTAATTTCCTTTTTTTTGTTTCTGCTTTTTCTACCACTACTTCCCAGAGCCATATTTTTAATTTTTCTGTCCAGAAGTATGAGCGTTCTTTTGTGGGACTAGTTGTATATTTTAAAGGACACCATTAAAGTTATTGGAAAAACAATTCCAAGTGCAGTCAAATACCAAAAAAAAACAGACACAAAAAAACCCAACACATCTGACATTGTTTTTTGGTCATTGTCTTTATAGTGTATATAAAATACCAAAAAACAAAAACAAAAAAACAAAAAACAACAGTCTCCTTCAATGAGGCTTTGTAATTACCGGCACAGAGGTGTGCAACAGACACCCGGCTATAACAGCAACCCATCGGCGCCTTGCAATGGCCTCACTGGGGAACAGGTAGGCGCATAGAATGATGTACCCACATGCTGCTGCACAGTTAATATCGCTGTCAGAGACTAATTTGTTAAATACTGCTATCAAACAGTGGCGGCTCTGCTCCACCAATGACTTTTTGTCTGTCCCACTGCTCCCACGGCAGCTCTTTGTTCTTCCCGAACCGGCCGCTCATTAGGCTTATACATATTCACTGCTTCTCCCGACCACTGCTGACTGCGATTGGTTGCAGTCAGACAGCCATCACTCAGCGTGGGGGTGCATATATGTCTGCAACCAATCACAGATGCCATCATACAGTAAAATAAATGAGTAATTAAATTAAAAAAAAAAAAAAAAAACACGCCATGCGATCCCCTCAGCTTTGATATCCAGCCAAGATAAAGCCAAAAAGCTGGGGTCTGGTATTCTCAGACTGGGGAGGCCTATGGTTATTAGACTGCCCCCCAGCCTAAACATATTAGCCTGCAGCCGCCCGGAATTGCCGCATCCATTAGATGTGACAGTCCCGGCACTTTACAGACTCTTCCCGATTGCCCTGGTGCGGTGGCAGTCGAGGAAATGAGAAGTTAACAGCAAGCCCATAGCTGCCACTAAGTCCTAGATTACTGACAGGGGGTGTCTCAGACGCCTGCCATCTTTAATCTGTAAGTGAAAGTAAGTAAACACAAACACCCCAAAAATCCTTTATTTGAAATTAAAGAACAAGCACCGTCTTTCACCGCTTTATTAACACCCCCCATACACCCCTCCAGATCAGACGTAATCCACACAAGATTCCACGACGTTTCCACCACTGCTGCATCTGACAATCACAGCGAGTGGCCATAGAGCATGACTGCCCGCTGTGAGGTCACTCACTCAGGTAAGTCCTACACCTGCGGCTCACTTCCGTCGTGGCCAGATTTGCGATCACAGGTGTTGGACTCCAGCTGTGACAGAAAATCACCACAGTGACTGAAGTGAGCCGCGCGATCAGCGCAATATCACTCAGATTAGTCAGCCACAGGGTGTCAGAATGAACTGGGGTGAACTCTCACCGCATCACCCGGCACGGCCTGACGCTATCCGACACGAGCGTGCAGCTGCACAGAAATACATGCAGCCGACCCGCTCCTCTCAGGAGAGTGTGTGGCTCTGCCGGGTGATGCGGTGAGAGTCCCTCGCAAGTGTGACTCCGGCCTTAGTCGCAGCCACAGGGTGTCAGAAAAAACTCGGGTGAACCTCTGATAAAAAATTCCATTGCAGCTAATTTGAATAGTTACAATATACCAAACATAACGGAAATTAAACAACAAGCTCATATTACACCACAGATTTGAAAGGAAACATGCTATATCTAATCATTAATTCGGCTCTTACCATAAAAGATGCGGAGTTTGGTTTAACAATTTAACAGATATTGTAGGACTATTGAATCCCAAATAGGGCGACATCTACTACTCTGACAACCTTATTAAATACATAGATTTCATAAAAAAAGACACTCTACTCTAAAGATCAAAAAAAACAAAACAAAAAACCTCTGGTCTCACTTACCCAACCCTTTCCCTCCTTCATTCTTTCACTCTTAGAATCTTTTTTTATTAAGGTTAAGCCTTCCTTTACCACTTACCCTTCCATTCTTTTTCTTGATCCTTCCAAGTTTGCCCCCAATAAAGTTCTTCTTCCCTAATCTACCCTCCACAAGCTCTCCTTCCTTACCCCATAAAAATAGTAAATTGTAAATGTACCATATTTTTCGGACTATAAGACGCACTTTTTCCTCCCCCCAAATGTTAGGGGTAAGTGGGGGGTGCGTCTTATAGTCTGAATGTAGGGAATGGCTGCGGTTAATGATGGTGCTGCGGTGGAGCGGGTCATCGGCGGCACGAGCAGGCTGTAGCAGCGCCTACCGTGACCACGTGGGCCCGCTCATTTTATATGCATGCATCCTCCTGCCCATCATCTCTAAGCGCTGAAGCCGGCGCTGACAGGTGGGCGGGATGATGAGCGGGGGATGCGTGCATAATTAACAGTCTGTCCGCGTGATCACTCCTAGCAACTACAGCCTGAGTGATCATGCGTGGCTATATTCACATACGGTATACTCACCGGTCGTTCCCTACAGCATTGCGATGACCTACTGTCTGCCGGCCCGCTGATGTGTGTGGAGAGCGGTGCGCACAGCGATGTCATCACTGTGCGCACCGTTCTCCACACACATCAGCGGTCAGACAGACAGGAGGACATCGAGATGCTGCAGGGAACAGTGACCGTCTCCACACAGGTCAGCGACACTGCTGCTGACACAGACAGGAAGACAAGCGATACTGCTGGAGTGAGGAAAGGGGAGTATAAACGTTTAGTTTTTTCTGTGCCACAGGATGCAGGCCATATACCAGGATGGGGGTATATAGCAGGATGAGGGACATATATACAAGGATGGGGGATCATATACAAGGCAGGAGGATCAATACCAGGCTGGGGTACCTTGGTAGAGAATTTGGGGACATTACCCCCATAACAGTGTCAGCAGCAGATCCTCGCCCCATAAGTGTGTCATGACCACATTTTTTGTTTAAAATTTTATTTTCCTACTTTCCTCCTCTAAAACCAGGGTGAGTCTTGTAGTCCGGTGCGTCTTATAGTCCGAAAAATACGATATGTATACTTCTTCATAATGTATTTAAACAAATTTATAAATGAAATTCATTATGTAATATATGTTTAAATTTTAAGTACAAAAAAAATTATTGAAACTCAGGTAAACCTCTGACATCACAGCTGTGCGCCCCGCACTACCGCATATGTCACGGTGGTGAAGTCATGGGTTCATCCGAATTCATTCTGACACCCTGTGGCTGCGACTAATCTGAGTGATGTTGCGCGGCTCACTTCATTCACTCTGGTAATTTGCGGTCACAGGTGGAGGACTCCAGCTGTGGCTAACCTGAGTGACATCACCACTTATAGTGTGACTCACTTCAGTTGCAGCGTGCAGCTCACAGCCCGCCATCATGTTCTATGGCTGCTCGCTGTGAGTGTTACACATAGCAGTGCTGGAAAAGTCATGGGACCTTGTGTGGATTACTTCGGACCTGGAAGGGTGTTTAGGGGGTTAATAAAGTGGTGAAAGAGGGTGCTCTTTTGTCTTATTTCAAATAAAGGATTTTTGGGGTGTTTGTGTTTATTTACTTTCATTTACAGATAAGTGATGAGGGGGGTGTCTCAGACACCTGCCATCACTGATCTAAAACTTAGTTGGAGCTATTGGCTGCTATTAACTCCTTATTACCCCGAATGTCAGAGCACCAGAGCAATGGGAAGAGCAGGATCTAGCGGCAGAATTGGGGCATCTAATGGATGCGCCACTTCTCTGGCGGCTATGGCCTGCTATTGTTAGGCAGGAAAGGGCCAAATAATCATGGCTCTTCCAACCATAATATCATCAGCCCCCAGTTGTCTGCTGCATCTTGGCTGGTTTTAGAAAAATGGGGGGAATTCCACGTCATATTTTTTTTAAAATAAATCAAATAAACATAGAAAAAAAAAAAAAAAAAAAAAAAAAAAAGCGTGGGATCCCCTCAAGTTTTCATGACCAGCTTAGGTAAAGCAGACAGCTGAGGGTTGCAGCCCGCAGCTGCTGTTCCTGTGTTGGATATGAAAAATGGGGGGGACCCCACGTCATTTTTGTTTTTTTTTTTTAACAAAAAATAATTAAAAAAAAAAAAAAAAAAACAGCCGGCCAATCTAGCTATCCCTCCATCTATAGAGCTATTCTGTTATTTCTTTCTATTCTATATGTTCTATTTTTTTCTATCTATTCTATCAATTATCCTATCAAATTTTGTTTCTCCTTTAAAGACACATTAACAAAACGAACCAAAACATGGTAAAAATGCATGTTTTTTTATGCATTTTTGCGGCCAGAGGTGCGTTTTTCGCTGGAGAAACAAAACTGCAGTGTGCGCACATACCCTTATAGGCATATTCTGGCTGTGTCACAGCAAATATCTGCCGGGTATGAAGAGAGTTCACCCAGTAAGCCGCCTCCATACACCCACCCCCTACTTGCGTCGAACATGTACGGCAGAGGTCAGTAAGGAGTTGATCCAGTAGCTCTTTTATGTCTGACTGTATGTTGCCACATCAATAGAGGAAAATTCATTTGTACGGTAATAAAAGCCTAGGATACAATCAGGTAAAGGGCTATTAAATATATACAGCTATAAACAGTGCTTGAATCCAAAAGCAAACAGTGGCACTATTTTGGAAATCTACCACAGTTTTCGGCTATGTGCCCACGGGAGCTCGTACCTGCAGATGTATCCGCAGGTACGAGCGCATGTTTCCCGCAGCTGCCCGCCGGCGTCCGCAGCTATTTTGAGCTGCGAGATTACAGCAGAATAGCTGCGGGAAACATGCGGACATTTCATGCGAATTACCTGCGGACGTCCCGGCCTCTACCTCCATAGCGGAGGGCCGGAACATCCGCAGGTAAATCCGCAGGAATAATTGACATGCAATTATACCTGCGGATGCCGACATCTGCAGCATGTTCGGCGGCCGCACTTTCCGCAGCGTGGACACGGCACTCCCCATGTCCCATAGGATAATGTGGGGAGTGACAGTACATGCTAAAACCTGCGGATTTATCTGGAAAATCCAGATAAATCCGCAGGTTTTCCGCGGACAAATCCGCAAATACAAGCCCCCGTGGGCACATAACCTTAGAGCAGCAGATTCTCAGCTTAGAGCTCGAAAAGCATAGAAAATTGTAGAAACCACTTTTTCTGTGTAAACATAACCTTCTCCCTCCTTGTTACAGGATTTATTCTGGATACAAAGGGCTGTGTCATCAGAAAGTTCCCTACTGTGGAATCACGTTTTAAAAAGGTAAAACACTACGAATCTTTGCCAACTTTCTCATTTTCATGTATCAGAAATCAGAATATTTTTTTTTTCTTAAATCTTGAAACCTTGCCATAAATAATAAATCTTTCACCTCTTATAATTAACTGATAACCTGTGCTGTAGAGAGCACTTTTCAGCAATCACATTATCACCACAGCCATAAATACAATAACAACAGGTAAGAACTTTTTATTGAAAACACTAATATGTCCTTACTCCATAATGACCTCTGCATAGGTCACACATCATACCCAAGACAAAAAAAGCCTCACTTTCATAATATTAAAAGAAAAAAAAAAAAAGAAAAAAAAAATTCCATTGTAAATATCTGTAACATACGTTGACAGGCTGCAGTTGTCAAATTCACAGTCCTGCTCAATTTACGCTGCAGGTTTTTGTCCAAAAAGTTTCTAAAAAGCCAATGCTGGTACTCTACTATACAGTGGAGCATCTAATCTGTATGAAGGCGTGAAAATGAAGATGGTAGAATGATTTACCAGGATAAGTATTGGAAGAGCAGTAGAGAAGCCTTATAAAAGTAAAATATATAACTAAACGCACCAAAAGATCCATTTATACAGTTGCCTGTTACTGGGTCAATAGTACAAGACCGACAACGATCAGCATCTGCTTAATGTGGCCACTAACGAGAGCTATAGACGAATTAAATGCCCACGGCAGACAAGGATACCAGTACAGTATAGTGTATCCTATTGGCTATTACATAGCCAGACAATTTATCCCACTGAAGAGACAAAACTGTCTTTAAAACCACAGAAGCCAATTCATCTCAACACAGCCACCCGGAGTAGAAAAAAAAAAATCAATACCGAAGACAAAAAAAAGAACAAACACCATTGTTTTAAATGATTATTATTTGTAGCACAGTGATCTTTTTTCTGTCCTCCTCTTCCCAACTGTGCAAGACACCTTGACTTTACCTTCATTATTTACTACCAATTTATCTCTATTAGGTCCAAAGCTGTAAAACATGAAACGCGAATTACCTCATTCCTAGGGCAGACTGGGACAGCAGATCAGAAAAGTCGTCAGGAGAGGCGTCATCCTGCTGTGGATACAAAAGGCATAAATAATTAAACCACTGAACAGCAAGAACAAGGCATTCGATTTTAGAGACAAAAGCAGTAAATAACAATGGCCCATGACAATTCCGCATAACAAAGTACACGATGGGCGCATTAAACCCAACTAATGGCAAAAGGTGTTGTGCGCCGCTTTGTACAAAACAGTGCGTTAGTTGTCAACTCGCAACAAAATGACCCATGTGACCAGACCTAGAATCACCCCATCACCGAGAACGGACAGCCAGCCGGGTAATAGATCTACCGTGCATGCTACAGTGAGGACAATATACAGTACAGTTCCGGAGAAAAACACAAAAAAGGTGAAACTTTTTTTCCTGAACAATCAAATTGAAATGCCCATTATCAGTGCAAAGTGAGAAGCAGGTGCCCACAGCCACCGGAACAGGAGAGGTTACTGCCTGGAGTCTGCTCGGCTTCGTGAACACGCAGGCCTTGGGGGTGTTTGCTGGAGATCTGTAGGTCATTGTGTTCTTGTCTGCAGTGACTTTATCCTGACAAATACAAACCTTATTAGGAGGGTTTTATTTTTTAATACTGCATCTGCTTATAAAGCTAGAAACATTTGTGAGCCTGTGATGTGTTATGTGGTAGAGCCTGACTTTGATTTCCTAAAATTCTCCTAACATTACAAAGTATCTCGATCCAATTACAACTAGATGAAAAAATAAAATTGTATGACATCTACAAAAAAAAAAAATGAAGAACAATTGAAGTGTTACTGTGTAAGTAGTAAGAAAATATAATTTATATTTATATATTTTTATTTATTTATTTAATATATAAATATATATATATATATATATATATATATATATATATATATATATATATATATATATATATATATATATATATATATATATATATATATATATATATATATATATTTATATATTTTTTTTTTTTTTCTCTGATGAGTCTAATTTTCAGCTTTGCCCAACACCTGGTCGTACAATGATTAGACAGACACTTTGAGAGGATTACAAGCCACAGTGTCTTGTACCCACTGTGAAATTTGGTGCAGGATCAGTCATGATCTGAGGATGCTGCAGCAAGGCTGGAATTGGGCAGATTAAACTCGTATGAATCAAGCCACATACAAGGGTATCCTGGAAAAAAACAGTTGCTTCCTTCTGCTCAGGCAGTATTCCACAACTCTGAGTATTGGTTTTTCCAGCAGGACGATGCGTCATGCCACACAGCTAGGTCAATCAAAGTGTGGATGAAGGACCACCACATCAAAACCCTGTCATGGCGAGCCCAATCTCCAGACCTGAACCTCATTGAAAACCTTTGGAATGTAATCAAGAGGAAGATGGATAGTCACAAGCCATCAAACAAAGAACTGCTTCTTTGGCATAAGGTCACCCAAAAGCAGTGTGAAAGACTGGTGGAAAGCATGCAAAGATGCATGAAAGCTGTGATTAAAAATCACGGTTATTGCACAAAACATTGGTTTCTGAACTCTTCCTGAGTTAAAACATTAGCATTATTGTTTCTAAATGATTATGAACTTGTTTTCTTCGCATTATTTGCGGTCTGAAAGTAATGCACTTTTTTGTTATTTTGACCATTTCTCATTTTCAGAAAATATACAAAATTTTTTGCTTGGAAATTCGGAGACATGTAGTTAGTAGTTTATAGAATAAAAGAACAATTTACATTTTACTCAAAAATATACCTATGAAGAGAAAAAAATCAGAAAAACTGACAATTTTACAGTGGTCTCAATTTTTGCCAGAGCTGTATATATAGCATTTTATAGAATAAAAAAAAAATAATATCAGTAGAAAATGGCCTCACTCACCCAAACACTGGCCAATTGCAGTGATACCAGAACCAATACAATTTTTTTTTTTTGTTATAGTAGTTAAAATAAATAAAACCTACTCTGAACTTTATTAAAAAAGAAAATAAATTGTTTTTTGCGTCATTTTCTGAGAGCCGTAACTTTCATTTTTCGATTTATGGAGCTTATTCAGGATGCGCCATGACCGAAAAAACCCAAATCAGACAAAACTAACACGATTTGATCCCGTTTTCGCTTAACGTTAAATCGTAAAGAGGGTTAATTAATCTTATAAATTGGATAATTCACACTTTTACGGGCTCGACACCACTAAAATATATTTCTTTAGTTTTAAACTGGGAAATAATAAGGATGAATCATACATTTTACTTTATATTTTTAGTCTTTATAGGGGACTTGAACTTGCAAGTGTGGCATAGTATTGCGGTGTCTAGGGAAAAGGGATGGTAGCCTATGGCAGGAGTATGAAGATGGCAAGCTCCTGGCGACCTTACCAAACCATCGGCATCCTATGAAATGTCATGCTACTAGGATCGAGTCACATTAATCTAATGTGTATAGCCCCCTTAACCCCTTCAGCCCCGGGGCACTTTCCGTTTTTGCGTTTTTGTTTTTTGCTCCCCTTCTTCCGAGAGCCGTAACTTTTTTATTTTTCCGTCAATCTTGCCATATGAGGGCTTGATTTTTGCGGGACAAGTTGTACTTTTAAATGAAACCATAAGTTTTACCATATGGTGTACTGGAAAGCAGCAAAAAAATTCCAAGTGTGGAAAAATTGCAAAAAAAGTGTGATGGCACAATAGTTTTTGGGATGTTTTATTCACGGTGTTCACTATATGGTAAAACTGATGTGTGGGTATGATACCTGAGGTCGGTGCGAGTTTGTAGACACCAAACATGTATAGGTTTACTTGTATCTAAGGGGTTAAAAAAAATTCACAAGTTTGTCCAATAAAAGTGGCGCACGTTTTGCGCCATTTTCCAAAACACGTAGCGTTCTTATTTTTTGGGATCTATGGCTCAGTGACTGCTTATTTTTTGCGTCTCGAGCTGATGTTTCTAATGGTAGCATTTTTGCGCAGATGCTACGTTTTGATCGCCTGTTATTGCATTTTGCGTAAAACTTGCGGCGACCAAAAAACGTAATTTTGGCGTTTGGAATTTTTTTGCCACTACGCCGTTTACCAATCAGATTAATTGATTTTATATTTTGATAGATCGGGCATTTCTGAACGCGGCGATACCAAATATGTGTATATTTATTTATTTTTTAACCCTTTAATTTTCAATGGGGGGAAAGGGGGGTGATTTGAACTTTTAGGTTTTTTGTTTTTTTTTTAATTTTTTAAAACTTTTTTTACTTTTTTTATTTTATTTTACTAGTCCCCCCTAGGGGGCTATAGCGATCAGCAATCCGATTGCTGATCGCTATCTGCTGATCACAGCTATACCGCTGTAATCAGCAGATTCAGTCACTTTCTTTCTTCCTCTGCTCCGTGCCGAGGAAGAATGAAAGTGAAACTTCTTAGCACCAGGCGTCATCACATGACCCTGTGCTACGATGGCAACCACCGAACGTCACGTGATCACTCACGTGACGTCCGGAGGGGGCGGCGGTAAGAAAAAAAGATGGCCGCGCGCATATAGATCTCGCTGCCAGACTTTGGCAGCGAGATCTAAGGGGTTAATGTTCCGGGTGGAATGCGATTCCACTCGGAACATGTAGGCACACATGTCAGCTGTTGAAAACAGCTGATATGTGTGCCGATCCACGCCGCCTGCCCGCGGCAGGGGGCGGGGATTACCGGGACACGATCCATGACGGAAAGATCCGTCCATGGTCGTGAAGGGGTTAAAGGGGCTATTCTGACAACCCTTTCTGAATTGCTATATTCCGCTTTATAAAATAACAGCCTTTACTGCACTCTGATGCCATTCCTGGATGCACAGACTCTCCTGGGTCTCGCATGACATTATGTCATGTGAGTCCTGCAGCCAATCAATGGCCACTTCACTCTCACTACATTCACAGAGTCAGAATAGCAGCACCTCTCACTTCTTCCAAGTGCCAGTTTCATCCTAAGAAAGTGAGAGTGAAGCAGCTGCTGATTGGCTGCAGCACTCCTGTGACATCATGTGTACCTCAGGAAAGCAAAGCCATCATCACTGGAACAGCGCCAGAGGCAACAATAATCTTTTATAAAAAGTGAATTTAGCAACTGAGAAGGGGTCTGCCCGAGTAGTGGACAAGTCCTTTAAGGCCCATAGCTTTTTAACACTAGATGTCCCAGAAATGTCAAGCTCCCCCTTGAAGTCCCGAAAGAGGGTCAAATGACCCTTAGTCCAAACTGAATAGAACTAACTAGAAACTAAATGGCTAAACTCAATGGAAAGCAACAACCTCCTGTGGTGTGACAGTAATGGCCTTAATTACAGAACAAAAGACGGTGATTATAGGATGTTAGCTAAAATCCTTCAGGTCATTCGACCCGTCTCTGGGTTCCAAAAGGTAGAAATGTTAAATGACCCCTCTCTGGGACTTCTAGTGTTAAGTAGGCATGAGATAAATATTTACAAGTGTATATGCCAGCATTTACATAGTGTAATTTATTTTTTTTTTCACTTTTTGGATATACTGCCACATTGCACACATGACCAATTGACAAGAAAAGCTCTTTTAAGTTCTTGGTAATAGTCTGGCTGTAGACACATTATTACCTGGCTTTTGGAAGTCAAGTTCTTGTTTTCCTTTCCATTTCTGTAACCGGTTGTCTGACTAAATGACGGCTTTCTCTCCATCTGCTAGGACACATGGTAGCAGAATTAAAATATGCTAACATGTTCTAACCAAAATAAAACATTACCGTCAGTGACTATACCCAAGAAAGCTTTGTAATATACAACAAAGATGCAGAATTACAAACAGATCCATCACTACATAGGAAGAAGAATTACTCTTCCTATGTAGTGACGGATCTGTTAGTAATTCTGCATCTATGTTGTATATTACAAAGCTTTCTTGGGTATAGTCACTGACAGGAGATGATTAATTATAATTAATCATCTCCTCTGCACATCGATTTCTAAATCATGTGTGTGTGCGCGCAAGCAGGATGTTAAAGTGACAAGAAATGACTACAGAACCTTCATAAAATAGTGACTGCTCCCTGCACCACCCCATTGACTGAAAGCATGCGGCTGCAGGGAAGATAAGTTAATTTTCTCCCTGTGGCTGCTTTTCCAGGAAACTTTTCAGACATTTAAACACAATTTACCTCCGGATTACCACTGCCTGCAGATAAATAAGTTTCTGGAAATGGCAGGTTTCCCTTAAACACGTTTTATCCTAAAGATAATCTATCAGTTTTTGATCAGTTTATGTTTGGCAATACCTTTAAAGCATATTGCTAATCCCTGCCTAACTGTCCCTGTATACACTAGCATAGCTAAAGAGATCTTTAGAAAAAGTATTTCTAAAGATCTTATATCGTATGCTAATGAGCGAGGGGACTAGTCCCCTGGGTGTTAGTTCCCCTGGCTAGTCAGCTCAATTAGCATGTTAGTATACCCCTGTGGGCATGCTATCATGCTAATTAATGCGCAGCGTCACAGGATGATCTCACTGACCTCTCTGCTGCTATCGCCGCATGACAGTGAATTTTGGCTCAGTGCACATGATCCCGGAGTTTGGGTCATGCGCACTATGAAGACGTGTGTACACCTCCTGGCTTCAAACTGAAGTAGTGCACATGACCCAATCTCTAGGGTCATGCGCACTGAGCCGAAATCCAGTGTCGGGTGGTGATGGCAGCGGAGAGGTGAGTGAGATAATCCTGCCGCTGCGTATTCACATGTTAGTACATCCCTGTGGGCGTGCTAACATGCTAATGGAGCAAACTAGCCAGGGGAACTAACTCCTAGGGGACTAGTCCCCTCGCTCATTAGCATACGATAGAAGACCTTTAGAAATACTTTTTCTAAAGATCTCTTTATTTATGCTAGTGTATACAGGGACGGTTAGGAAGGGATTAGCAATATGCACCCAGAACTGCTCGTGGTTATGGGGGCATATTACACCTGACAGGTTCCCTTTAATCATGTCACAAAGTCTAAGCAGGAATTTACACTGGTCAACTGGCTGCTGTTACATAATCGCAGATTGAGGGTCAGTTAATAGCCCATTAGGCAGCCTTCCTGCACTTCCACGTGCACAGAATGAGCGTTCTGTGAGTTTATATCATTTTTACGTTTACCAAGGACAATGTGTCACCATGATTAGTTTTAAGCTAGTGATGAATGAAGCTTTTTGCATATTTGTCAGATGATCGGCGGCATGTTTCGTTCCAATTAATGCACATTCACAATTATCGGCAAGTGTAAAAGCTTAAGTAAATAGGTCTTTCCTTGCATTTCAAGAAGCTGCACTATTTGAGAAGGTGCTGATGGCTTGGGCCTTAAAGGGTTATTAATAATAATAATAATAATAATAATAATAATATAAATATTATTATTATATTAATACATTATTATTCATTTATATAGCGTTAATTCCACAGTGCTTTACATACACTGGTTAAGAAGGGCTTTGAACCCAGCTTTTTTTGTATTTATTGTGAATTCATTGAAGACGATCTGTCATTAATGAGGATCATTCTATTTCATCAGCAATAATAAATTAATTAAAATTACTAAAAAGGTTGCCACCTTCTAACAATGCCGGAATTCCTACAATTTTCAATTTCTGTACATGTGGCAGAAACAATATTTCTGAAACATCTGCAGCGAAAAAGCCAATTACAGACTGACATATGCCCCAGAAAAGAAAAAAAAAATCTTCCAAGATGTATGTAAAGACTTTTGAGGGAACATTCTGTACTAACCTGGAAGATAAAGTAAATCACTTTACGTACTAGGGATTGGATAGTGAGCTACGGTATTATTGCCTTTAGCAGCCGAAGTATTCTATAGTGAGCAGCAGATCTTAGGATATCTTATATCACATAACCTTTGAATTATTTCTTCCTGCTCGGGTGTCAGATTGCAGTTTTATAATCCAATATATGCTTTTAGCACAGAACTATGCAATATTCCTATAAAAAGTATCTCAGGTATCAGCAGATTTTTGCTACCCTGCCAGAGCAACACGATATAGGGTCAGAGACTCTGATTCCAGTGACGCGTCACTTACTGGGTGCTTCAAGGGGTGGTTCACCCATATTGTTTATTGTCTAGTTCGATATTATATTGAGAAACAATGTTTCTCTCAAATACCTTGTGTTGGCAATCGTGCCTGTGAGAGGCGCTATTGCAGACCACAGGTCCTGCTCCAGTGATGTACCCGTCAAATGCTGCACACGTCACATCCGTGCAGCCGGCTGCATTCTACCTCACACTGAGTTGTGGGCGGTGTTTCACTGCTGTCACAGCCCATCTGCTCCCCCCTCCCTCCTCCCTCACAGCACAGCGCGTCTTCTGCTCCCCCCTCCCTCCTCCCTCCTCTCAGAACGCTGCAAGCAAGAGACGCGCTGTGCTGTGAGGGAAGAGGGAGGAGGAGCAGGGAGCAGATGGGCTCAGAATGTAGCCGGCTGCACGGATGTGACGTGTGCAGCACTTGATGGGTACGTCACTGGACGGGGAACAGCGGTCTGCAATAGCGCCTCTCACAGGCACTATTGCCAACACAAGGTATTTCAGAGAAACATTGTTTCTCAATATAATATCAAACTAGACAATAAAAAAAATATGGGTGAACCACCCCTTTCAGTTTTGATTAAATCTCTTATCTGCTACAGATCTAGCAGTTCTCTGAATTCTGAGCTCAATATAACCCCGCCCACATTACTGATTGGCAGTACACTGTGCGTAGGCAGAAGTTGCCAGTTAGTGGAGAGGATTTGGTGGTACAACATGACAGCAGGTTCACTAGTCCTTCAGTAATGTCCTGCTGATGATTTTATCAAAACTACAGAAATCAGCTCAGTAAGTGACATTGCTGGATTCAGGGCCTTTGTACATTATCCTGCTCTCAGATTAGGTGGTAAAAACCTGGTGATCGAGTCCCATTAAAGGGAACCTGTCACCAGGTTTTTCCCTTATAAGCTGGGCCACCACCAGTGGGCTCTTATATACAGCATTCTAGAATACTGTATGTAAGAGCACAGGATGATCTGTATAATGTAAAAACACCTTTATAAAATACTCACCTAGTGGGCGGTCCAGTCCGATGGGTGTTGCTGCTCTCGGTCCAGCGCCTCCTCCATCTTGTGAGATCCCGGTCCTTCTGCCCAGCCCCGTGTACATGACATCATTCACATAGAGGCCTCCATTGCGTATTTTGATCTACCCTGCTGAGGGCAAACCAAAGTACTCTAGTGCGCATCCGTGGGCAGTCTTTGACTTTTCCTTGCGCATTACAATACTTTGCTCTGCGCTCAGCCAGGCAGATGAACGTGAGCGCGCAGGAGCGCAATGGAGACCTCTGAGTGAATGATGCGTCATGTACACTGGGCTGGGCAGGAGGACGGCGATCCCACAAGATGGAGGAGGCGCCGGACCGGACTGCCCCTTAGGTGAGTGTATTAAAAGGCGTTATGTACATTATACAGAGCAGCCTTAACTCTTATATACAGCATTCTAGAATGTTCTATATAAGGGATCACTGATGGCCGCAACTCATAAGGGAAAAACCTGGTGACAGGTTCCCTTTAATGTGATTTTACTGTAGACAGAATTATTATAGTACATCCTAACAGGGAACATTTTTTTTTTCGGTAAGTAAAGCATTGTGAGGCTGTGAATGGTTACTGAGGAGATACAGCTTTAGGAGCAGAGGTGTTTTATAACGTCTACCTAAAATCTATGAATAGATGTTCTGTCATCCAGGTCTAAAGGGCTATACTTTCCTGCTTTAACATTTTTGTAACGTTGAAATCAACTCCGAGTGTTGCAAGGTTCTTATTAAATTCAGCTGCAAGACAAGCCGGGATCTGAAAGAGCAAAAAAAAGAAAAAAAAACAAAAAAAACAAAAAAAGTTTTCATCCTGTCTTCCTAATAACCAGCACCCAGGACCCTAAGCCAATGAAGAAAAAGCCTCCAAAGTATATAAAGAGAAGGAAAAATTGGGGAAGGTTTAGCAAAACTTGTGCAAAGAAAATTGAAGGTGCTCACACCAGTCATTTTAAGAGGTCAAATTGAAGAATAAATGCAGATCGGGCACATGAAATAAAAAACATCAACTTCACCCAGTGACTAAGTGCTCGGTGAGGAATTAGAAAGAATTACATGGGTATAGGGGCCTGCAGGAGGAAGATTGGCTGGGCGGCTTGGTAAAGAGGATCGTCGAGAAGATGAAACATTATTGTCTGTTAAAACCTAAAAAATAATTTGTATACAAAGGATTACAAATTACCAAATGCAAAACAAGGTCTATTTCGCAAAATACAGCTCGACTGGTTTCAGCTAGAAGAATACCTATGTAGAAATGTGCAAAGCTCTAAATCAATTAAAAAAGAAAAAAAAAAACATTTTGGATAATTCTAAACAGAGGACCTCTGATGATCTCATTAAACTCAATGAACTTACCTGCATTTCTTGGCACATAAAACAGATTTGGTGCTGAAATTTTTTACACCATATTCCTGCACCCAATACATCATGCGGTTTTGATGAGTTTTTTTTGCCAGGTGGTGTAGATTGGGTGCATGAATGTAGTGCAAATTTGGTGATGAAATTTTGACATCTCTTGGCCCAAAACCGCAAATAAAATGGTATAAAATATGGTATGAAATTTTCAGCACCAAATCTACATCTCTTGGCAACCCTCCCAACCCCCTGTGGTTTTCTTCCAGGGGATGCAGGTCTCATCTGAGGTGAATTCACTGACTTTACTTAAGTCACCTGAGGTCAGGATACCTGCGATCACAGGTGGAGGACTGTAGGAATGTCCAGCTGTGACTGCAAATAACCGGAGTGACGTCACCGCTGATCACGACTCAGTCATTCTCTGTCTGCACTCACAGCGAGAAGTTATGCTCTATGACCGCTTGCTTTGACTCACATGTAGTAGAACTGAATCGTAGTGGGACATCGTGTGTATTACGTCAGACCTGCAGGGGTGTTCTGTTGTTAAGAGTGGTGAAAGAGGGCGTTTTTTTAATTTTATTCCAAATAAAAGGATTTTTTCTGTTTGTGTGGTTATTTGCTTTCACTTACAAATTAGTGATGGGGGTGTTGCATAGACACTGGGGGTGTAGCAAAAACTTAATAGTAGCCCACAGCAGCCACTAACCCCATTACACAGACTGACACCGCACTAGGAGAATCAGGGATAGCTGGGTAAAGTGCTAGGCTTGTCGCATCTAATAAATGCGACAATTTTGGGGCGGCTGCACGTTGCTATTTTTTAGGCTGCGTAGGTGCGGTCCAATTAGCATGGACCTCCCCAGTCTGAGAATACCAGTCCCCAGCTGTCGGGTTTTATCTTGGCTGGGTATCAAAATTGAGGGGAGGTGGGGACCGCACGTCTTTTTTTTTAAATTATAAAAAATATAAAAATAAATATGCATGTGGTTCTTCTTATTTTGATACACAGCCAAGATAACAGCACGGCTGGGGGCTGCATCCTGTAGCCATGTGCTTTATCTGTGATGGGTATCAGAATATGAGCGGACCCTACGCCAAATATTTTTATTTCTGTTTACTGTATGATACTGACACTCATACACCACCTGAGAGTGGTCGCAGTCAGACAGACACTGTCACACAGCCAGGGGTCGCTTCTGACAGCCACCAATCACAGACGCCAGGACGGCCTGTGGGCAGGGAAAGCAGTGCATATGACCTTAATGCGCCCGCTTCATTCTTATTTTCTTTATTTTTAATTTTTTATTTCTCGAGTGCTGGATCCGGACCAACCACCCAGAATCCCAGGCCCGGCACCAGGGTACCTTTGAAACCACGTAGTTCCGGACTTTTACAGTCCGGGTCCACTCATCACTATCCTCTATACCGTGCTGTCCACAGATCAGTCCGAATGTACAAATGTGACAGGTTCCCTTAAACATAAGCGACAGCTTTTTTTACGTTGCTGTACAAGTAAAATGACAACTTCTTACAAAACTCGCTTGTAACAGGGTTGGTGCCTCAAGATTGCAGAATGGCTGACAAGGTACCGATATTTAAGAAAGGTAAGAGGGTGGATCCAGGCAACTACCGTCCAGTAAGCCTGACATCAGTAGTATGCAAAGTTTTGAGGGCATTTTAAGAGATGACGTTTCAAAAGCAGGGACTAGGGTAAACTATATGCAAATGAGTAAGGAATTGGCTAAAAGATAGGAAACAAAGAGCAGTTATAAATGGTACAGTCTCAACACGGGCTATAGTCAGCAGTGGGGTGCCGCAGGGATGTGTGCTAGGAGACTTTTTTAATCTCTTTATTAAGGACCTTGTGGACAAGATGGAGTGTAAACTATCAGTCTTTGCTGACAACACCAAACCATGTAGAATATAAAAACTGACCTTGATAGTACAATATTAGAAAATCTGCATAAGATGTCGGAATGGGCCGCTACCTCGCAAATTAAATTTAATGTTGATAAATGTAAAGTAATACACCTAGGACAGCGTAATCCTATAACTGCGTATACATTAAGGCTATGTGCCCACGGGAGCTTGTTTGTGCGGATTTTGTCACGGAAAACCTGTGGATTTTTCTGGATTTTCCAGATAAATCCGCAGGTTTTAGCATGTACAGTCACTCCCCATGTTATCCTATGGGACATGGGGAGTGCTGTGTCCACGCTGCGGAAAGTGCGGCTGCTGAACATGCTGCGGATGTCCGCATCCGCAGGTATAATTGCATGTCAATTATTCATGCGAAAATTACCTGCGGATGTCTTGGCCCTCCGCTATGGAGATAGAGGCTGGGACGTCCGCAGTTAAGCCGCATGAATGTCCGCATGTTTCCCGCAGCTATTCCGCTGTAATCTTGCAGCTAAAAATAGCTGAGGACGCCGGCGGGCAGCTGCAGGAAACATGCGCTCGTACCTGCGGATACATCCGCAGGTACGAGCGCCCGTGGGCACATAGCCTAAATGTCTGTATACCTCGGGACTAAAGAACAGGAGAAGGACTTAGATATTCTGGTTACAAGTAAGCTGAGCAGCAGCTCTCAATGTCAGGCAGCAGCTGTAAAAGGGAAACAAGATTTTAGGTTGTATAAAGAGGGATGAGATCCCGTGATCCCAACGTATTGTTACCCCTCTATAAATCTCTTGTAGGGCCACATCTGGAATATGGGATCCAGTTTGGCTCTCCAGATTATAAAAAGGACATTCAGAAGTTAGGGTAAATTCAAAGGCGGGCAACTAAATTATTGGACGAAATTAGGAGGCTTCCCATATGATGAGACGTTGGAAAAGTTGGATTTGTTTATCTTCAAAAAAAAAAAAGAAGGAGATCTCATTTATATGTATAAATACATGTGTGGTCAATATAAAGGACTGGCACATGACTTATTCCTTCCAAAGACAGTACTAAGGACCAGGGGGCACTCACTGCGAGTGGAAGAAAAGCGATTCCGACAGCTAAATAGGAAAGGGTTCTTTACAGTTAGAGCAGTCAGACTGTGGAATGCCCTACCACAAGAGGTAGTAATGGCAGATATTATAACAGCTTTTAAAAAAGGGCTGGATGATTTCCTCACTACACACAACATTGTTGGTTATCAATGATTTAATGACAAAATATATAATAGGTGGAGGAAGGTTCAACTAGATGGACATAGGGCTTTTCAACCTATATAACCATGATGCGGTCACAGAACTTGTTTTCTAAGTTACTCTAAGTTGCTCAAAATCTAAAACAATTCTGTAAATACAAAAGCACTAAATTAAAAATGCCAAGGACAGGGTTTGTGTTCCACAAATCAGCACATTCAGACAAACTTACATTTTTTTGGCTGTAGTTGTCGTGACCGAGTGTTTTATCCCCTCCATCTCCATTCAGCTCGCACCTCATATCCGACAGATTCTTCACCTGGACACCTTCAGCAACAATATACAGAACTTAATAAGCAATGGTATTAAAAATATTTCCCCCAATAAACCAAACATTACCAACTCATAGAAGTGATTTGCACTAATCAAGAGTCACGTCTACACTGATTGCAACTCTGTTTCCAAATAGGCTGACATGACATAACTGCTGTGGATGATCCAGAAAAAGGGTGAACAGCCTTCATAATTTGTTGAAAACTCCCTATGTCTTTCTTAAGTAAAAATGCAACTTAGAAAGGGCTACTCCCATGACAGAAAGTAACAGCATAGTTATTTCTAGATTAATGGCACTGTGGCTCAGTGGTTAGTACTACAGTCTTGCAGCGCTGGGGTCCTGGGTTCAAATCCCACCAAGGACACCATCTGCAAGGAGTTTGTATGTTCTCCCCGTGTTTGCGTGGGTTTCCTCTGGGTTCTCTGGTTTCCTCCCACACTCCAAAGACATGCAGATAGGGAATTTAGATTGTGAGCCCCAATGGGGACAGTGTTCCTGATATATGTAAAGCGCTGTGGAATATGTTAGCGCTATATAAAAGAAGGGAATTTTGTTTACTTACCATAAATTCCTTTTCTTCTAGCTCCTATTGGGAGACCCAGACAATTGGGTGTATAGCTTCTGCCTCCGGAGGCCACACAAAGTATTACACTTAAAAGTGTAAACCCCTCCCCTCTGTCTATACACCCCCCCGTGCATCACGGGCTCCTCAGTTTTGGTGCAAAAGCAGGAAGGAGGAAACTTATAAATTGGTCTAAGGTAAATTCAATCCGAAGGATGTTCGGAGAACTGAAAACCATGAACCAAGAACAATTCAACATGAACAACATGTGTACACAAAAGAACAACAGCCCGAAGGGAACAGGGGCGGGTGCTGGGTCTCCCAATAGGAGCTAGAAGAAAAGGAATTTACGGTAAGTTAACAAAATTCCCTTCTTCTTTGTCGCTCCATTGGGAGACCCAGACAATTGGGACGTCCAAAAGCAGTCCCCGGGTGGGTAAAAGAATACCTCGGTAAAAGAGCCGTAAAACGGCCCCTTCCTACAGGTGGGCAACCGCCGCCTGAAGGACTCGCCTACCTAGGCTGGCATCTGCCGAAGCGTAGGTATGCACCTGATAGTGTTTCGTGAAAGTGTGCAGACTCGACCAGGTAGCCGCCTGACACACCTGCTGAGCCGTAGCCTGGTGCCGCAATGCCCAGGACGCACCCACGGCTCTGGTAGAATGGGCTTTCAGCCCTGAAGGAACCGGAAGCCCAGAAGAACGGTAGGCTTCAAGAATTGGTTCCTTGATCCACCGAGCCAAGGTTGACTTGGAAGCCTGCGACCCTTTACACTGGCCAGCGACAAGGACAAAGAGCGCATCCGAGCGGCGCAGGGGCGCCGTACGAGAAATGTAGAGTCTGAGTGCTCTCACAAGATCTAACAAGTGCAAATCCTTTTCACATTGGTGAACTGGATGAGGGCAAAAAGAAGGTAAGGAGATATCCTGATTGAGATGAAAAGGGGATACCACCTTAGGGAGAAATTCCGGGACCGGACGCAGAACCACCTTGTCCTGGTGAAACACCAGGAAGGGGGCTTTGCATGACAGTGCAGCTAGCTCAGACACTCTCCGAAGTGATGTGACTGCCACTAGGAAGACCACCTTCTGCGAAAGGCGTGAAAGAGAAATATCCTTCATTGGCTCGAAAGGTGGTTTCTGAAGAGCCGTTAGCACCCTGTTCAGATCCCAGGGTTCTAGCGGACGCTTGTACGGAGGGACTATGTGGCAAACCCCCTGCAGGAACGTGCGTACCTGCGGAAGCCTGGCCAGACGCTTTTGAAAAAACACAGAGCGCCGAGACTTGTCCCTTAAGAGAGCCGAGAGACAAACCCTTTTCCATTCCGGATTGAAGGAAGGACAGAAAAGTGGGCAAGGCAAATGGCCAGGGAGTAAAACCCTGATCAGAGCACCAGGATAAGAAGATCCTCCACGTCCTGTGGTAGATCTTGGCGGACGTTGGTTTCCTGGCCTGTCTCATAGTGGCAATGACCTCTTGAGATAATCCTGAAGACGCTAGGATCCAGGACTCAATGGCCACACAGTCAGGTTGAGGGCCGCAGAATTCAGATGGAAAAATGGCCCTTGAGACAGCAAGTCTGGTCGGTCTGGTAGTGCCCATGGTTGACCCACCGTGAGATGCCACAGATCCGGGTACCACGACCTCCTCGGCCAGTCTGGGGCGATGAGGATGGCGCGGCGGCAGTCGGACCTGATCTTGCGTAACACTCTGGGCAGCAGTGCCAGAGGAGGAAAAACATAAGGCAGTCGAAACTGCGACCAATCCTGAACTAATGCGTCTGCCGCCAGAGCTCTGTGATCTTGAGACCGTGCCATGAATGCCGGGACCTTGTTGTTGTGCCGGGACGCCATTAGGTCGACGTCCGGCTTCCCCCAGCGGCAACAGATCTCTTGAAACACGTCCGGGTGAAGAGACCATTCCCCTGCGTCCATGCCCTGGCGACTGAGAAAGTCTGCTTCCCAGTTTTCTACGCCCGGGATGTGAACTGCGGAGATGGTGGAGGCTGTGGCTTCCACCCACAGCAGAATCCGCCGAACTTCCTGGAAGGCTTGCCGACTGCGTGTGCCGCCTTGGTGGTTGATGTATGCCACCGCCGTGGCGTTGTCCGACTGAATTCGGATCTGCCTGCCTTCCAGCCACGGCTGGAACGCCTTTAGTGCTAGATACACTGCCCTTATCTCCAGAACATTGATCTGAAGGGAGGACTCTGGCTGAGTCCAGGTACCCTGAGCCCTGTGGTGGAGGAAGACCACTCCCCACCCTGACAGACTCGCGTCCGTCGTGACCACGGCCCAGGATGGGGGCAGGAAGGATTTCCCCTTCGACAAAGAAGTGGGAAGAAGCCACCACTGAAGGGAGGCCTTGGCTGCCCGAGAAAGGGAGACGTTCCTGTCGAGGGACGTCGACTTCCTGTCCCATTTGCGGAGAATGTCCGATTGAAGTGGACGCAGATGAAACTGCGCAAATGGAACTGCCTCCATTGCTGCCACCATCTTCCCTAGGAAGTGCATGAGGCGCCTCAAGGGGTGCGACTGGGCTCGAAGGAGAGATTGCACCCCTGTCTGTAGTGAACGCTGTTTGTCCAGCGGAAGTTTCACTATCGCTGAGAGAGTATGAAACTCCATCCCGAGATATGTCAGCGATTGGGTCGGTGTCAATTTTGACTTTGGGAAATTGATGATCCACCCGAATCTCTGGAGAGTCTCCAGAGCAATGTTCAGGCTGTGTTGGCATGCCACCCGAGAGGGGGCCTTGACAAGAAGATCGTCTAAGTAAGGGATCACCGAGTGTCCCTGAGAGTGTAGGACTGCTACCACTGTTGCCATGACCTTGGTGAAGACCCGTGGGGCTGTCGCCAGGCCGAAAGGCAGTGCCACGAACTGAAGGTGTTCGTCCCAGATGGCGAAACGCAGGAAGCGCTGATGCTCTGGTGCAATCGGCACGTGGAGATAAGCATCCCTGATGTTGATTGATGCTAGGAAGTCTCCTTGGGACATCGAGGCGATGACGGAGCGGAGAGATTCCATCCGGAACCGCCTGGTTTTCACGTGTCTGTTGAGCAGTTTGAGGTCCAGAACGGGACGGAAAGATCCGTCCTTTTTTGGCACCACAAACAAGTTGGAGTAAAAACCGTGACCCCATTGCTGAAGGGGAACAGGGATCACCACTCCTTCTGCCTTCAGAGTGCTCACCGCCTGAAGGCTCGCTCGGGAGGCGGAGATGTTCTGAAGAAACGAGTCGGAGGACGAGAGCTGAACTCTATCCTGTAACCGTGAGACAGAATGTCTCTCAACCATCGGTCTTGGACATGTGGCAACCAGGCGTCGCAAAAGCGGGAGAGCCTGCCACCGACCGAGGATGCGGTTTGGGGAGGCCGAAAGTCATGAGGAGGCCGCTTTGGGAGCGGTTCCTCCGGCGGTCTTTTTAGGACGTGACTTAGACCGCCATGAATCAGAGTTCCTCTGACCCTTCTGTGGCCTGTTGGACGAGGAGAATTGAGACCTGGCTGAGGGCCGAAAGGACCGAAACCTCGATTGTACCTTCCGTTGTTGAGGTCTGTTTGGTTTGGACTGGGGTAAGGACGAGTCCTTTCCCTTGGATTGTTTAATGATTTCATCCAACTTCTCGCCAAACAGGCGGTTGCCAGAAAATGGCAAACCGGTTAAGAACTTTTTGGAAGCAGAGTCTGCCTTCCATTCACGTAGCCACATGGCCCTGCGGACTGCCACTGAATTGGCGGATGCTACCGCCGTACGGCTCGCAGAGTCCAGGACAGCATTCATTGCGTAGGACGCAAAAGCCGACGCCTGAGAGGTTAAAGACACAACCTGCGGAGTAGAGGCACGTGTGACTGCATTAATCTCAGACTGACAAGCTGAGATAGCTTGGAGTGCCCATACGGCTGCGAATGCCGGAGCAAAAGACGCGCCTATAGCTTCATAGATGGACTTCATCAGGAGCTCTATCTGCCTGTCAGTGGCATCCTTGAGTGATGAACCATCTGCCACTGCAACTATGGATCTAGCCGCCAGTCTAGAGACTGGAGGATCCACCTTGGGACACTGAGCCCAACCCTTGACTACGTCAGGGGGGGAAGGGATAACGTGTGTCATTAAGGCGCTTAGTAAAGCGCTTATCCGGAAAAGGTCGGTGTTTCTGGACTGTATCTCTGAAGTTGGAGTGATCAAGAAACGCACTCCGTGTACGTTTGGGAAACCTAAATTGGAATTTCTCCTGCTGAGAAGCTGACTCCTCAATCGGAGGAGTTGGAGGAGAAAGTTCTAACACCTGATTGATGGACGCTATAAGGTCGTTTACTATGGCGTCCCCTTCAGGTGTATCAAGGTTGAGAGCGGCGTCAGGATCAGAGCCCTGATCTGCCACCTCCGCTTCATCCTCCAGAGAGTCCTCATGCTGAGATGAAGTCGAGGGAAGCTCCCAGCGAGCCCGCTTAGCCGGTCTGGGACTGCGGTCCGTGTCGGAGTCCTCACCGTGGGACCTATGAGTCGCCCCAGGAGCACTTTGCTGCACCGACCGAGGGGGGTCTGAGAGCAATGATTCAACAGTGCCCGGGGCCTGTGTTACCGGTCTGGACTGCAAAGCTTCTAGTATCTTAGCAGACCATCTATCCATAGACTCAGAAAGTTTGTCCGCGAATACTGCAAACTCTGTCCCTGTCACCTGGACAGTGGCAGCAGGTGGTTCCACCTGGGCCGAGGGTCCCACCAGTGGCTGAGGCTCCGGCTGAGTGAGTGTCACAGGTGCCGAGCATTGCACACAATGAGGGTAGGTGGAACCTGCAGGTAGCATAGCCGCACATGAGGTACAGGTTGCAAAATAAGCCTGTGCCTTGGCACCCTTGCTTTTTGCGGACGACATGCTGTTGTCTCCTCTTAGAGCAATCAGTGAGGGTATATAGCCAAAAGCAAATAGTGCGGCCGTACAGAGTAAATGTATACAATATAAGCATATAAATATACACTTCGGCACCCAGGGGGGCCAGCACCTAGTAACAGGTGCGGCTTACCGACCGCCCTCAGCGGTTGTGTGACCACCAGATTCCCTGCCTGGGCCTCCCAGAGCTGTGGAGCTCGGTGTTGTCTCCCCTCTGAAGTTTTCCAGCGTCAGAAGTGCTGATAGGAATGGCTGCCAGCGTTCTGAGAGGAGGAGGGAGCCGTGGGCGTGCCTCAGAAAGTGCGGGAATCTGGTGCCCCGCAGTGCTCAGTGAGGGGGGAGGAGGATACCTCAGTATGCTCCAGCCCTCACCGCTGACATGCAGTCTAGCGTCCCGCCCTCACCCCTGACTGGCAGGCCCGGGGGTGGGAGTTTGCGGTACTAGGCCGCAAAAGCCGGGGACTAAATTTATTAGCGCGGCCGGCAAACAAGCGCGGTCGGCGCGGTAGTCCCGGCGACGCAAAACACCCGGCAAGTGCTGCAGCGTCCGTTACGCAGGCGCTCTATGCGCCGTCCCCAAGGGGACACAGAGTACCTCAGAGGAGCAGGGCCTGTCCCTGACGATACCCGGTCTCCTGTCCAGCAGATTCCCCCAGGGGCTGCGGAGGGAGCACGGTCCCAGTGCATGGTGACCGGTTAGGATCCCACTTCACCCAGAGCCCCTAAGGGATGGGGAAGGAAAACAGCATGTGGCTCCAGCCTTTGTACCCGCAATGGGTACCTCAACCTTAACAGCACCGCCGACCAGAGTGGGGTGAGAAGGGAGCATGCCGGGGGCCCTGTTATGGGCCCTCTTTTCTTCCATCCGATATAGTCAGCAGCTGCTGCTGACTAAATTGTGGAGCTTGCGTGCATGTGTGCCTCCTTCAACACAAAGCATAAAAACTGAGGAGCCCGTGATGCACGGGGGGGGTGTATAGGCAGAGGGGAGGGGTTTACACTTTTAAGTGTAATACTTTGTGTGGCCTCCGGAGGCAGAAGCTATACACCCAATTGTCTGGGTCTCCCAATGGAGCGACAAAGAAATAAAGATTTATTTATTTATTTATTTAAAAAAAAAAAAGGGGGCAATTGCACGACTGTCTTGTTTTTTTTCCTTATGTATCATGTTCACTATATAGCAAAACTGACCTGGCAATTGATTCCCCAGGTCAGTATGAGGTCATAGATACCAAACATGTATAGCTTTACTTTTATCTACCGTATTTTTCGGACTATAAGACGCACCGGACCATAAGACGCACCCTGGTTTTAGAGCAGGAAAATAAAATTTTAAGCAAAAAATGGGAGTAATGACACACTGTTATGGAGCGAGAATCTGCTGCTGACACGGTTATGGGGGTAATGTCTCCAAATTCTCTACCAAAAGGTACCCCATCCTGGTAATGATCCTCCTGCCTTGTATATACAGTATATGTGCCTCATCCTGCTATATACCCCATCCTGGCATATGGCCCCATTCTGCTATATACGGTAACCCATCCTGGCATATGGCCCCATCCTGCTATATACGGTAACCCATCCTGGCATATGGCCCCATCCTGCTATATACGGTAACCCATCCTGGCATATGGCCCCATCCTGCTATATACGGTAACCCATCCTGCCATCTGGCCCCATCCTGCTATATACCCAATCCTGCTCATATACCCCCACCCTGCTCATATACGCCCACCCTGCTCATAATATACCCCCCCATCCTGCTCATAATATACCCCCCCATCCTGCTCATAATATACCCCCATCCTGCTCATAATATACCCCCATCCTGCTCATAATATACCCCCATCCTGCTCATAATATACCCCCATCCTGGTCCGCATCCTATGGCACATAAAAAAAAAACCGTTCATACTCACCTTACCTCACTCCCTGCAGCACCGCTCCTCCTCCAGTCTGTGTCAGCAGCAGCGCCGCTGAGTGGAGCCGTCCCCATTCCCCTGCAGCATTGCAATGTCCTCCTGTGCCAGCGGCGGCTGCATGTGGACACATGCGCACAGCGATGACGTCATCGCTGTGCGTACCGCTAGTCTCCACTCAGCGGCCGCCGCTGGCACAAGAGGACATCGCAATGCTGCAGGGGAACGGGGACGGCTTCACTCGGCTGTCAGCGGCCGCTAGGAGGAGATCGCAGTAATGCAGGGGAAACAGTGACAGGTGACTGTACCGATTCACTGCACCCCGCGCTGATTATGATGTGCGGGGGGCAGTGAATACAGCCGCACATGATCACTCCAGGCTGTAGTTGCCAGGGGTGATCATGCGGGCCAGCTGTTTATCCCTCGCCCATCACCCCTCCCACCTGTCAGCGCATGCTTCAGCGCTGAGAGAAGGGCGGGAGGATGGGCGTTCATATAAAATGAGCGGGTTCACGTGGTTACGGCAGGCGCTGCTACTGCCTGCTCGTGCCCCTGATGACCCGCACCACCACAGCACCCTCATTCCCGGCGCTATATTCAGACCATAAGACGCACCCCCCACTTTCCCCCAACATTTGGGGGACAAAAAGTGCGTCTTATGGTCCGAAAAATACGGTAAGTAGAAAAAAAAAAAATAAATTATATATAGCCCTTTTGTTGCCATTTTCCAAGACTTGTAGTGTTCTCACTTTTCGGGATCTGGGGCTAAGTAGAGGCTTATTTTTGGTGTCTTGTGGAGATGTTTTTAATTATACCATCTTTTGGGTAGATGTGATGTTTTGATCGCCTGTTATTGCATTTTAATGATTTGCGGTAGGACCAAAAAAAAACAACAACATAATTCTGGCAATTTCATTTTTTTCTCGCTACGCTCTTTACCAATCAAATTAATTGATTTTATATTTTAATAGATCGGGCATTTCTGAACTCAGTGATACCAAATGTATTTTATTATTATGGTTTTATTTTCAATGGTGCAAAAGGGAGGAGAGTTGAACTTTAAGATGTTTTGTTAATTTTTTTTTCATATTTTTAAAACTTATTTTTATTGATTTTACTTGTCTCCGTGTGGGACTTTATGTCTGCACTGTCCGATTGTTTCTGCTGATCAGAGCAATTCTTCAGCAGTACACTGATCAACAGACATGCTGACCTCCTGTGAGTGCCGCTGCTCTGCCTGCCTTCACAGGAAGAGTCATGACAGTGACTGGGATCATCAGCTGACCCTGAGCTGCCATGCTAACCCATTGGCGCCCCGTGATCGCATCACGGTGCCACCAATGGCGGCAGCAAACATTGCGATACATGACAGAGTGCTTTAAAATCGAGCTGTCAGAGTTTGACAGCACGACCTAAGATGATATCAGGCACGGGTGGATCTCCAATCCACCCGCACCTGTTGTTAGCTGCACATGTCAGCTGATCAGATTAACTGACATGTGCAGGGAAAAACATAGGCTCACAGCGTGAGCCCACATCAAAGGAAGGGAGGTGACATGATGTACATATATACACACATCGTAGGTCGTTAAGGATTTAAAGGGGGAGCTCATTCATGGGATGGGTCCTGGTCCAACCACCGGTACTAAATTCACACAATACTCTAACATTTTATGCACCAACCTTCATCTTCACTATCTGAATACTGGTCCTCATGTCCACCTCCATTTTCTTTGACCTGCTTCTCTTCAAGTAATTGCTGTAACTTCCTTTCATAAATCCCCCTGGTGGTAGCTAGACAAAATAATGAAAACAAAAAACAAGCCCCAAACCATGAATTACATAAAACACAATTAGCAGTTTTCTCCCTTAGATCACACATAATCCACAATGCTATTCTGGCTGATTTGGGAGCAGATCAGTGCCCGCCTGGATATCTGGTTTTATTTCTCTCCCCATAAAACATTGCACTCTAAAGAAGGCAAGGAGATGAGGCGGATACATACGGCATTATGCAATCACCAAAGCAAATTCAGCACTTTTGTTCTCTGTAATGCACTAGAAAATCTCGCCTCACAGAAATAGACGGAAAATGTTGGGATCATTCCTTATAAACCTGCAAAGCATTTCACTCCTTGCATAATACCACATCAAGGCGTGCAGCGTCTTTCTTTGAGAGCTTTGTTAGTACCTAGATAATAAGTATACACCGCAGTAGGCTTCATTTCTAACCAAGGCAATTGCACCTGGGGGGGCTAGAAAGCCACAAAGCATGTGATAGACACACGCTCGGCTATATTCTTTGATCTACAGGGAATGTTTTGCTCTTGTGCTGATTAATCATTGCTTATAGACAAAGACGGCCGGATGTGCATTGCTCTGACGCTCCCTCACTCGTGTAAAATATGATATGCGTACGTAAGATGGGTCCCGGGTTGACCCCATGTTTCCTCAGCTGCTCCTTCAGCTCGCTGTCACTCAAGCTTTTTAAGTCCATCTTGTCACTTGTCTTTTCTTCCTGGTCCCCAACGGGCTGAAGCTGAAAAGGGAAACAGGAACTGTGTTAGCTGGAGTCAGTCAGAGCCTGCAATACATGCTAAGGAGCACAACAGATTAATACTGGAGTACACCTTTGATTTGATGAAGGGAGGGGCTGGGTTGTAACCCTTATGGTTATACATTCTCCTGAAAACTAGGTGCAACAATACACAGGAAAAAAAAAAAGAAATTAAATTAAATTAACTTGTATACTCTTATTTTACTTGAGGCAACTTGCCTTGCCCCTGACATAGAGACAGACGTACAGTCCTCATGATATGGTGTCATCACGTCTTATTTTGTATCTGCCATGCTGGTATACATTGCAACATAAAAAATATAAAAAAAAAAAAAAAAAAAAAAAGGGGCCAGAGGGCAAGATATGGCAATAACCCCACACATTCCATCAAAAAAGGGTTACATTAACAAATCAGGACAGGCTTGGTCTAAAAGGCTCTCTGACCGCATAACACTGGCAGATATAATGTATCGCAAACATTGTACCAGCAATCAGATCTATAATTAGAATTAATTGTGTGGGCAATATATTATATATATATATATATATATATATATATATATATATATATATATATATATATATTACACACACACACACACACACACACACACACACAGTATTTTCCGGCGTATAAGACGACTGGGCGTATAAGACGACCCCCAACTTTTACAGTTAAAATATAGGAGTTTGGAATATATTGTATATACTTGAGTGTAAGGGTACCTTCACACTTTAGCGATGCAGCAGCGATCCGACCAGCGATCTGACCTGGTCAGGATCGCTGCTGCATCGCTACATGGTCGCTGGTGAGCTGTCAAACAGGCAGATCTCACCAGCGACCAGCCCCCAGCCAGCAGCGACGTGCAAGCGACGCTGCGCTTGCACGGAGCCGGCGTCTGGAAGCTGCGGACACTGGTAACTAAGGTAAACATCGGGTATGGTTACCCGATGTTTACATTAGTTACCAGCGCACACTGCTTCCTTGCTCTCCTAGCTACAGTACACATCGGGTTAATTAACCCGATGTGTAATGCAGCTACATGTGCAGAGAGCAGGGAGCCGGCAGCACAGGCAGCGTGAGAGCTGCAGAGGCTGGTAACTAAGGTAAATATCGGATAACCACCTTGGTTACCCGATGTTTATCTTGGTTACAGCTTACCTCAGCTGTCAGACACCGGCTCCTGCTCCCTGCTCGCTTCATTTGTCGCTCTCCTCGCTGTCACACACAGCGATCTGTGTGTCACAGTGGGAGAGCGCCTTTGAAGAAAACGAACCAGGGCTGTGTGTAACGAGCAGCGATCTCGCAGCAGGGGCCAGATCGCTGCTCAGTGTCACACACAGCGAGATCGCTAATGAGGTCACTGCTGCGTCACAAAAAGCGTGACTCAGCAGCAATCTCGGCAGCGAGCTCGCTGTGTGTGAAGCACCCCTAAGCCAACCAGAGTAAGGGGTGCTTCACACACAGCGAGCTCACTGCCGAGATCGCTGCTGAGTCACGCTTTTTGTGACGCAGCAGTGACCTCATTAGCGATCTCGCTGTGTGTGACACTGAGCAGCGATCTGGCCCCTGCTGCGAGATCGCTGCTCGTTACACACAGCCCTGGTTCATTTTCTTCAAAGGCGCTCTCCCGCTGTGACATACAGATCGCTGTGTGTGACAGCGAGAGAGCGACAAATGAAGCGAGCAGGGAGCAGGAGCCGGCATCTGACAGCTGAGGTAAGCTTGTAACCAAGATAAACATCGGGTAACCAAGGTGGTTACCCGATATTTACCTTAGTTACCAGTCTCTGCAGCTCTCACGCTGCCTGTGCTGCCGGCTCCGGCTCTCTGCACATGTAGCTGCTGTACACATCGGGTTAATTAACCCGATGTGTACAGCAGCTAGGAGAGCAAGGAGCCAGCGCTAAGCAGTGTGCGCGGCTCCCTGCTCTCTGCACATGTAGCTGCTGTACACATCGGGTTAATTAACCCGATGTGTACTGTAGCTAGGAGAGCAAGGAGCCAGCGCTCAGTGTGCGCGGCTCCCTGCTCCCTGCACACACAGCTAAGCGGTGTGCGCTGGTAACTAATGTAAACATCGGGTAACCATACCCGATGTTTACCTTAGTTACCAGTCTCCGCAGCTTCCAGACGGCGGCTCCGTGCAAGCGCAGCGTCGCTTGCACGTCGCTGCTGGCTGGGGGCTGTTCACTGGTCGCTGGTGAGATCTGCCTGTTTGACAGCTCACCAGCGACCATGTAGCGATGCAGCAGCGATCCTGACCAGGTCAGATCGCTGGTCGGATCGCTGCTGCATCGCTAAGTGTGAAGGTACCCTAATGTCCAGTACAGTAATGAGCTCATTGTTTAAGAATGCACTCCTGCTGTAATGTCCCCATTGTACAGTAATGTGGCCTGCTGTAATGTCTCGTGCAGTAATGTCTCCATTGTTTAATAATGCCCTCCTGCTGGTTCCCGTCTGACCCCTATCATGCAGTTGTTTACACACAATAAAAGATATTCTCACCTCTCCTCAGTGTCCGCGCTACCTCCAGCTGCTTCTTGCAGTCCGCACACAGACCCCTCCATGATAGTGTGAACAGAGCGGCCTCTGCAGGATGTCGTCATGGCTTTACTACAGTTGAATGCTATACGGCACTACAAAGCATTCAACTGCAGTAAACGCGTCCAATGCACAGGGCCACCGCTACGGTCAGCGCTTTACTGCAGTTGAATGGTTTGGTAGCGCCGTAAAGCATTCAACCATAGTAAAGGCATGACAACATCCTGCAGCAGCTGCTCCGTACACTGGAAGCCATCACCTATCACGGAGGGGTCTGTGTGCCTGCGGACTGCAACAAACAGCTGGAGGCACCACGGACACGGAGGAGAAGTGAGAATATCTTTTCTTGTGTGTAAAGCCATGATGACACCCGGCATATAAGACGACCCATGACTTTTGAGAAGATTTTCAGGGGTTAAAAAGTCGTCATATACGACGGAAAATATGGGATACATATTAAATATATATATATATAAAATATTATATATCACAAATCAAAACATATTTACCCTATCAGTGAAGACCAGATAAAATGTGGCAAACACCATCCTTCAGCATACCACCAACAAAAAAAGCATAATACAACGCGATCAAAAAGTTGTTATAGCTGAAAATATTTTCTCCCGAAAAAAACAAAAAACAAAAAAACCAAGTCCGTCATGTGTCAATGGAAATACCAGGGTTTGCTCGTTACTGGTGTGGAGGTTCAATGTTTCTCTCAAATACCTGCTACTGTGGACCGCCCTTCCCCATCGCCTGACCCCCGGGCTCCGTGACGTCAACTTCCTGTTGACCTGACATCACCGCGGTCAGCCCCAGTCTCCATGAGTGACTGGGCTGTGGATGGAGTTTCACCGCTCATCACAGCCCAGCATCCCTCCGGCTTACACGCTCTGCAGAGAAGGAGGAGTGAGCAGGAAGGATGCTGGGCTGTGATGAGCGTTGAAACTCCACCCACAGCCCAGTCACTCACAGAGACTGGGGCTGGCCTCGATGATGTCAGGTGATCAGGAACTTTACTTGACATCACTGGATACCCGATGTCACGGAGCCCGGGGGTCAGGCGATGGGGGAAGAGTGAACTACAGTAGCGCCGCTCACAGGCACTATTGGCAACACAAGGTATTTGAGAAAAACCTTGTTTCTCAACATATCGCTGTGGCCAGTAATAAATACGGGTGAACCACTTAGGCAAGATAGATATAAGATAACAGTGGCATAAATATACTCATGTTATTAAAAAGAAGAGATCAGGTTCTGATAGGTAAAGTACATGCAGAGAACAAAAAAATATGCAGAAAACTTTAACAAAAGACTCTTTACATAAAAAGTTTTCTCTGCAAAACAAAAAAAAAAAAAAAAAAGGTGGGGGGAAAAACTCAAACTGAACTGTCATTTAATCTTTTCAGGGTAATGGTGTCCAGTGTCACAAACCACTTAGCCTCCTGTTGGGCTAGCATTGTTTTGACATAAATCACCCCGAATACCACAATGTATTACAACAATGCCCCTAAACATCAGGGCCTCTTGATTAAAATCCATAATGGATTTTAAAGTGAGGTGGCAGGGTCTTTAGTGAGACATCGTCCACTATCCTGGCCACGCCAATGTCCCTCACCCTAATTTGGAATTCACGAGCTGTATGGCCAATATATTCTATCTATATATACCGTATTTTTCGCTTTTTAAGACGCACCTTATTATAAGACACACCCCCAAATTTGGTGAAGGAAAAGATTTTTTTTGTAATGTTAAATGGGGTCCATCTTATAATGCCAGTGTCTAACAAATCATATAGGGCATATGTCCCTCATAGCCCTCCATCATAAAAATAGCCCCCCTTAATCTGGATATGCCCCCCTTATATTGAATATAGCCCGCTTGTGCTGGGACACGTCCCCTTGTGCTGCCCATGGCCCCTATAGATGGCACACCTCCCCTGTGTTTGATATGGCCCCCATACTGCTGCCCATGGCCACTATAGATGGCACATCTCCCCTGTGTTAGATATGCCCCCCATACTGCTGCCCATAAAATAAAACACTTTCCTTACCTTCTCAGCGCTGTAATCCCTGTGTCTTCCTCCGTGGTATTGAGCACCGGCCTCCTCCACTTCCTGGTTCTTGCTGCCGGTCATGTGATCGGCACAGCAAAGTGATATCATCTCTGCGTGCTTTATCACAGACAGCAGCAGCAGGGGACTGGGAGATCAGCGCTGGAGGTAAGTAAAGCTTTTTTTATTTTACTAGGGGCAGCAGTATGGGGGCCATATCTAACACGGGGGGGTGTCATGTGCAATCAAAGGGAGCCCAGGCAGATATAATATGCGCCGCTGCCCCCAGCCCATCAGCACGATGTGGTCTCAGCACCACGCTGATTGACAGCGGCTGTGCATATTATATGAGCGGGAGCAGGAGATCTAACGCTGCCGCCGCAGCTTTCACCTGCCCCCAGCACCGCTCCAGAGCGGACCGTGAAGTATATACATACACACAATATATATATATATATATATATATATATATATATATATATATATATATATATATATATATATATATATATATATATATATATATATATATATATATATATATATATATATATTTATATTATATATACATACACTATATATACATACACGTATGTTCGGTTTATAAGACGCACCCCCTACTTTCCCCCAAAATTTGGGGGAACAAAAGCGCGTCTTATAAAGCGAACAATACGGTATAGTTTTTAGAGGAGGAACATTTTAAAATATATATTTTGAGCCAAATAGTGCACTAAAACATTTTAATAAAATTGTTAAAACATTATTTTAACAATAGAGACTCAACAGCAGCATTGTAAGTAACTTGAACCATGTTTGTGAATAACATGAGGAGAAGCTTGTGGGATGATGGGTAGTCTGTGGATGACGCTCTGTTATGGGGATCTGGGACTACCAGCCCCCTTATCCTTAAGAATATACCCATGTACTGTATATCATACATGGGTGTATTCTGAAAAAAGAAGGGGGTTGTAGTCACATTTACTACACTTTAGCCGCTACATAAGTCCCTCCCTCAAGTGTTTATACTAAAAATGACTACAACCCCCACCATCCTTCAGAATACACCCAGTGATTCAGTATATTCTGAATGCTGATAATGGGGGTTGTGTTCCCCTTCAGTGTATTTGCTCACCTATTAGGGTCAGATCACTGATTGGTGTAGGCAGCTCTGCAGCAGTTGCCTACAGCAATTCGTATCCAGCCCTGCAGAGGAGGAGAACTAAAACGGAGCCTGCCACAATCTCTATTGCTTTTCAACCATGCTTTCACAGAATTAAAAAAAAATAAACTCATGAAACAGGAATGGACAGAAATGATGATACCCCTGAAAATAATATGACAAAAGGGACATGTTAAATCAAGGTGTGTCCACTAATTGGCATCATAGGTGTCTACAATCTTGAAATCAGTCAGTCAGTGGGCCTGTATATAGGGCTACTCACTGTGCTGTTTGGTGACATTATGTGTACCACACTCAACATGGACCAGAGAAAGCAAAGGAAAGTTTTGTCTCAGGAGATTAGAAAGAAAATTATACACAAGCATGTTAAAAGGTAAAGGTTATAAGACCATCTCCAAGCAGCTTGATGTTCCTGTGACTATAGTTGCACATATCATTCAGAAATTTTAAGATCCATGGACCTGTAGCCAACCTCCCTGGATGTGGCCACAGGAGGAAAAAATTGATGACAAATCAAAGACGAATAATACGAATGGTAACAGAAGAGCCTAGAAAAATCTTCTAAAGAGATTAAAGGTAAACTTCAAAATCAAGGAACATCAGTGTCAGATCGCACCATCTGTCGTTGTTGGAGCCAAAGTGGACTTCAATGAAAACACCATTGTTGGGGGGGGGGGGGGAATTAAAAAGAAAAATATATAAATCAGTGAAAAGCCAGAGTGGAATTTGCCAAACTACATGTTAACAAGCCACAAAGCTTTTGGGAGAATGTTCTATGGACAGATGAGACAAAACGGAACTTTTTGGCAAGGCACATCAGCTCTATGTTCCCAGAAGGAAAAATGAAGCTTATGCTGTTATGTTCTGGGACTGCTTTGCTGCATCTGGCACAGGGTGTGTTGAACCTGTGCAGGGTACAATAAATTGTCAAGACTATCTAAAGAGAAATGTGCTGTCCATTGTCAGAAAGCTTGGTCTCAGTCGCAGGTCATGGGTCTTGCAACATAATGACCTAAAAACACACCTAAAAACACCCAAGAATGGCTAAGAGGAAACATTGGACTATTCTGAAGTGGCCTTCTATGAGCCCTGACCTAAATCCTATTGAGCATCTTTGGAAAGAGCTGAAACATGCCCTCTGGAAAAGGCAACCTTCAAACACGAGACAACTGGAGCAGTTTGCTCTTGAGGAATGGCTAAAATACCTGTCAAGAGGTGCAGAAGTCTCATTGACAGTTACAGGTATCATTTGATTGCAGCGATTGCCTCAAAAAGTTGTGCAACCAAATATTAAGTTCAGGAGGGATCCATCATTTCTGCACAGGCCTATTTCATGTGTTGTATTTTTTTTTTTTTTAAATTCTGTGGAAGCAGAAAAGCAATGTCTGACTTTCATTTGTTCATTTTCATAGATTTTTATTATTACTTTTCTCAGATTCAAGTTATTTCTGTGACCATTGTGGGTTTTTCCTTTCATTAAAAAAGGGGTACCAATAATTTTGACCACGTGTGTAAATGAGCAGCCACATGTGGCATAATAAATGATGTTCGAGGTGCTACATGATATCCTGTGATTGATCTTAAATTGGCGTGCACCATCCGAGCCGGTGAAGGAGTCACAGCGGAGGACATTGGAGCAGGCAAAACAGTGTCCGCAAGGTAGGCATCCCAAAATTGGTCCTCTGCTGCAAAAAGGATTAAGTGGCTTTGAAGCCTAATGGCTTTTTATTAGGAAATCCTTAATATTCCTGGACCATCTAGAGGTCATTAAGGGGACTGTAGGTAAGTTTTTAGACAAAATAGGATCAGTCCTCAAAACCGGCCAGTGTTTGCTCAATATTGAACACATAGTTTGCTATTCATGATTGTACGTAGAGATAGATCTCAGATTACACTTTGCACTTTTTGTGTGTGGTAATTGCTTAATCAATTTTGGAAGCATTAACTCCTTGTTCTCTGGATATTTAATGTATGCTTTGAATTGCTTTTTTCAGAGATGGGTGTAATTTACACTACTTCTGATTAATTCAAAGTGGATAGAATTTATCTAATGTTGCAATGATGCAGAGCTGAGTGAGCTGCAAAAAAATGTGTTGGCAAGAAGTCAAATTTCTTTTCCCCAATTCTGTGTCAGTTACTTGTCTCACACTGGTAACACCTCTAAAATAAGTTCTGGAGGTGGAGTTAACTTCCACGAAGCATAGCCCGGAAGAGCTCATTTACATAAAGTGTTAAAAGATGATATTTCCACAACAAAGCATCATATGAGACACACAGGTTGGACTTTTCAGCATTCTATAATTTGTATACCCATATGAATAGTTTAAAAAAGGTCAAAGTAGTGACAGATTCCCTTTAAGTACTTGTGCACCAAGTTTCAGGGACTGTTCAAGGCAAAACTGAAGGAACGCATTTTCGAGAGTCCGGATATTCAGTAACTCATGAAAGACGACGTGTCCGAAACAAAAATGATAACAAAAATGATAGTTATTGAGAAAAGGGCTTAGGAGTCGTAAAGCTATTTCTAGGTAACAACAAAGATCAAGAAGTACCTTGTGGAGAACATGTTGAAACATTTCAAAGCCTTTGGGTTGTCGGGTGAGTTTGATGTTACATTTTTTTTTTTACATTCCCATATGGACTACTTTCCTGAAAACCTTGGTGCTGTTAGCAAAGAAAAAAAGATATCAGGATATCAAGGAGATGGAACGCCGATGCCACGGTAGATGGACCGTGAACATGATTGGGGACTACTGCTGGATGCGCCTTATAGAAGGAGAAAAGGGAAGCTTTGAAGGGAAAAGGAAAAGGAGCAAGAATTCCCAATTAGAGCTGCAAAATGAAAGTTCAATAAATTTATATTCATTTTTATGCATTTGTTTTATATTAAAAACATAAAATCTAAGTGTACATTTTGGATACAATAAAGAATTTCCTTGTTCATCTCGCTTGTATGCAATTTCACAAATGTTTTGTGTAAAATTCATACATGGTTAAAAATAGAAGTGGGTTTTTTTTGTTTTGTTTTTTTTTAAATAAGGGCATAAGAAAACAAGGATCAATCAATGGATTTGAAAATTTTCATGAACCAAATTTTGCATACTTGTGTTTTTTTAATGTTTATTTCTAAGTTTTGTGCAGTTATATTGGTTTACTTGGTGAAAATAAACAAGTGAGATGGGAATATATATTTGGTTTTTATTAAGTTGCCTAATAATTCTGCACAGTAATAGTTAAGCTTTGATATTCTTGAGTCTTTTGGGTTGATGAATAATAAAAAAAATAATCCTCTAAAATACAACTTGCCTAATAATTCTGCACACACTGTATTGCTTATATTTCAGTGAAAATGTATTGTAGTACAATGTGAACATCAGACATTTAATCATTTTGATAATACAATAATGAAGATATTTAGATAGAACATAAAATATATTTATTGGAATACAACTTTAGAACACAAAAAACTAATAAATTGTAAATATATATATATATATATATATATATATATATATATATATATAATGTAATCTATATTATATAGTGTATTATAACTATGTAATAAACAATGTAAGTGGCAATAAACAGTTTTCAACAAAAGCATGCTAAATAACATTTGTGCAGTCTATGACTTTTTTTTTTTTTTTTTTTTTTTTTTTTAGAACAGAGGCAATTCTATCAGATCCTCCTTTATAGAGGATCTCAAATGTGACCTAATAATTTTAAGGCTAGAAAACAACCTCTCTACACTAACTTGGGGTTGGAGGCAAAGCCGTAACCACATGGGCAACATCTCTAACAATTTCCGGGTATAAAGGAATTGCCTCATGCACAGTCAGTTTTGATGAATGGTTGAATTTTTCAATTTCTTTGAGAGCAAATGAAAATTTTTTATGAAATATGGTCAATCTGCTTGCTATAGGAGACGTAGTGAAATGCTTTCCCTGCTTTAGGTCATCCAAATACTTATCAAAAGTTAAATTCCTCATCCGATGAGGATGAAGATATGGCAGCAGTAGCACTGTCAGGACCAAAGTCCTCTTGCGCCTGGCAGTCCTGTAGGCCACTCATCCTAACTGCTACCTCAGTCAGAGCTTCTTTTCCTTTAGTAAGCTGTTGATCATCAAGCAGTATACGATGACTTGGGTCCACAAACAGCTGCCAGAAGAATTTTATTAAAATTACAATAGCTGTGTCTCAGTTTCATAAGCAGAAATGCCATCTGCGATTAAGCCTCCTCTTTGGGACAGGCAAAATAGCAAGTTCTTCCACTCCCTTATGAAAATGGCAGGAGTTAAATCCTCAGCTTGTAATTTTTTAGTCACGGTAAATAGGTGATTAAGCAATTCCTTCAATTCAGCCACCTGTGTCCATTGACCTTCATTTAGCGTTACCTGAGGGTTCGCCATATCTATAAAACCGTTTCAGTTCAAGCAATCGCTCAATCATTAAACAAGTACTGCCCCACCGAGTGGCTTGATCGAAAATTGCCCCTTTCCCAGCACGTCTCTTCAAGATGGAATCAATTTTAGGGGTTCTGGCAGCAATAACCAATTTCTTCAATTTTCCAGCATGTCCCTCTTGCATACTCTCTTATTGCCAGCTGCAGCATGTGCACAACACAGGGCATGTGATAAATATGAAAGTGTTTTGAAGCAGCTTCAACAAGATCATCTAAATTCTAAAGTATCATTTTGCTATTCTTCTGTGGTAATATCCGTTTGTTCTTCAGTTACATGAACAGCACTGTGGCCTTCCATTTCAAAAACATACTGAATCCTAAAATTTTCTTCTAGCTGTTGTTCATTACTCTAATTCATCAGTTTAATTGTACTTATGTTTGAGGCATTGTCCGTTACAATAGCAAGAACCTGTTCTTTGAGTTTGTAATCTTGCAGAACTTTTTCCACTAAGGCCTGGAGAAACTGGCTGGTGTGATGAGCTTAGTATTTTTTACTACCAATGTCTTGGTCACAATCTTTGTTTTCACAAACATATTGAACATTGATGGCAAAATAGTTCACTCTGATGTGAGCAGGCATCAATTTTAAGAAACATGAAGCGACTTGAGAGTCTTTTTAAGATCTTTTTGTTTAAGGGCTTCAAATCACTAATTTTCTAATTGGGATTCTGATCTGGCTTATATATCCTGAGTCATATTGCAAAGGATTGTTAAAAATCCACTTGTGACTTTTAGGATCGCTACTTCCAATAGGTGGCGCTGTGCTAGAGTTTGTCTCCTTTACTGGAGAGACATTTTGGTAATTTTCTAATACTTTCTCTTTCCAGAGAAACACCAAGTTTGCAGGCCATTTCTCCATTAAGAGCTGTAAAAGTTGGTCGTGCAAATAATGATAATGGTACACCGTCCTTCACAACAAGCTGTATGAGCTGTCTTTTAAACATATCTGCTGTCATTGTTACAGTAAGGCTATGTGCGCACAGTGCGTTTATCGCAGCGTTTTTGCGCATTTTTCGGGTGCGTTTTTGGCCTCAAAACTGCATGACTTTGCTTCCCCAGCAAAGTCTATGAGTTTTCATTTTTGCTGTCCGCACAAAACTTTTTTTAAGCTGCGTTTTTGAGCTTAAAAAAAAAAAAATGGGACATGTCAATTCTTTCCTGCGTTCTTCTGCGTTTTCCACCCATGCAATGCATTGGCAAAACGCAGAGATCAAAAACGCAGCAAAACACAGCCAAAAACGCACCAAATCGCGGTAAAAACGTATGCGGTTGACGCGTTTTTCGACGCGTGTGCGTTTTTGTGTGTTTTTAGCGGCCAAAAACGCACAAAAACACAGCGTCAAAAAAATGCAGCGTGCGCACATAGCCTTACTTTGTCACTTACAAAATATCTTGTTAATGAGGTTTGAGATGCCCTTTCCTCCACCTTCGTCTGGCAGGAAGTGCTGGGCACTGGTTTCTTTTTAGCTTGGAAGCTCTTATAGGAGCATTTTTATCACTGCCCGAGTATGCACTGATTTTGGCATCACAGCATTTATTTTCATCTGGGTCACTTGTCATACATTGACAAAATATTTCTAAAGGGGTTGTCCGACATAACAAAAAGTCTTTGAGTTTAAGCTAATCTGTGCTGTATTGTCATATAAAACACCCCTACATTGTTATTTTTTGTTTTCTTTCGTTCCTCTTGAATTATCCCTTTATTCTCTGCAGCTCCTTGTTTACATTCAGCTCTAGCAAACTGATCACTTCTTGTGCTAAACCTCCCAGTCAGAGCTGGCACCGCCCGACCTCAGTGTCCAGCCCCTTCCCAGTGTCCAGCCTTGCCCCCTGCCTGCCCCCTGCACACACAGTCCCTGTCAGTATAGTCTGCCCCAGCACCTGACCTGTTATCACTACAGCATTGCAAATAACAGCCCCACATCGGGCTCTGCACCGCGCGCACACACACACACACACACACACACACACACATCGGGCTCTGCACCGCGCACACACAGACACACCGGGCTCTGCA